>NW_027368930.1:0-46263 GCF_046119375.1 Phyllobates terribilis | reverse complement strand
TTTCTGAAATTTTTAGCTTTTTCCTGTTAATCCTAGCATGATAAAGAAGATTCAAAGAGAGTGAGATGCCAGCTCCTTTCATTCAGTCAGTAGCTTCAAACATTTCTGGTATATGAAAAACATGTTTTTCAATGGCAAAAATCAATGAATATTGTAAATGCACAAACAGTAATATCTCCACATTGCAAGGTGCAATTCTGAAATTTTTTGCTTTTTCCTGCTAATCCTAGCATGATAAAGAAGATTCAAAGAGAGTGAGATGCCAGCTCCTTTCATTCAGTCAGTAGCTTCAAACATTTCTGGTATATGAAAAACATGTTTTTCAATGGCAAAAATCAATGAATATTGTAAATGCACAAACAGTAATATCTCCACATTGCAAGGTGCAATTCTGAAATTTTTAGCTTTTTCCTGTTAATCCTAGCATGATAAAGAAGATTCAAAGAGAGTGAGATGCCAGCTCCTTTCATTCAGTCAGTAGCTTCAAACATTTCTGGACGTTTTTCAATGGCAAAAATCAATGAATATTGTAAATGCACAAACAGTAATATCTCCACATTGCAAGGTGCAATTCTGAAATTTTTTGCTTTTTCCTGTTAATCCTAGCATGATAAAGAAGATTCAAAGAGAGTGAGATGCCAGCTCCTTTCATTCAGTCAGTAGCTTCAAACATTTCTGGTATATGAAAAACATGTTTTTCAATGGCAAAAATCAATGAATATTGTAAATGCACAAACAGTAATATCTCCACATTGCACGGTGCAATTCTGAAATTTTTTGCTTTTTCCTGCTAATCCTAGCATGATAAAGAAGATTCAAAGAGAGTGAGATGCCAGCTCCTTTCATTCAGTCAGTAGCTTCAAACATTTCTGGTATATGAAAAACATGTTTTTCAATGGCAAAAATCAATGAATATTGTAAATGCACAAACAGTAATATCTCCACATTGCACGGTGCAATTCTGAAAATTTTTGCTTTTTCCTGCTAATCCTAGCATGATAAAGAAGATTCAAAGAGAGTGAGATGCCAGCTCCTTTCATTCAGTCAGTAGCTTCAAACATTTCTGGACGTTTTTCAATGGCAAAAATCAATGAATATTGTAAATGCACAAACAGTAATATCTCCACATTGCACGGTGCAATTCTGAAATTTTTAGCTTTTTCCTGCTAATCCTAGCATGATAAAGAAGATTCAAAGAGAGTGAGATGCCAACTCCTTTCATTCAGTCAGTAGCTTCAAACATTTCTGGACGTTTTTCAATGGCAAAAATCAATGAATATTGTAAATGCACAAACAGTAATATCTCCACATTGCAAGGTGCAATTCTGAAATTTTTAGCTTTTTCCTGCTAATCCTAGCATGATAAAGAAGATTCAAAGAGAGTGAGATGCCAGCTCCTTTCATTCAGTCAGTAGCTTCAAACATTTCTGGTATATGAAAAACATGTTTTTCAATGGCAAAAATCAATGAATATTGTAAATGCACAAACAGTAATATCTCCACATTGCAAGGTGCAATTCTGAAATTTTTAGCTTTTTCCTGCTAATCCCTAGCATGATAAAGAAGATTCAAAGAGAGTGAGATGCCAGCTCCTTTCATTCAGTCAGTAGCTTCAAACATTTCTGGTATATGAAAAACATGTTTTTCAATGGCAAAAATCAATGAATATTGTAAATGCACAAACAGTAATATCTCCACATTGCACGGTGCAATTCTGAAATTTTTTGCTTTTTCCTGCTAATCCTAGCATGATAAAGAAGATTCAAAGAGAGTGAGATGCCAGCTCCTTTCATTCAGTCAGTAGCTTCAAACATTTCTGGTATATGAAAAACATGTTTTTCAATGGCAAAAATCAATGAATATTGTAAATGCACAAACAGTAATATCTCCACATTGCAAGGTGCAATTCTGAAATTTTTAGCTTTTTCCTGCTAATCCTAGCATGATAAAGAAGATTCAAAGAGAGTGAGATGCCAGCTCCTTTCATTCAGTCAGTAGCTTCAAACATTTCTGGTATATGAAAAACATGTTTTTCAATGGCAAAAATCAATGAATATTGTAAATGCACAAACAGTAATATCTCCACATTGCAAGGTGCAATTCTGAAATGTTTTGCTTTTTCCTGTTAATCCTAGCATGATAAAGAAGATTCAAAGAGAGTGAGATGCCAGCTCCTTTCATTCAGTCAGTAGCTTCAAACATTTCTGGACGTTTTTCAATGGCAAAAATCAATGAATATTGTAAATGCACAAACAGTAATATCTCCACATTGCAAGGTGCAATTCTGAAATTTTTAGCTTTTTCCTGCTAATCCTAGCATGATAAAGAAGATTCAAAGAGAGTGAGATGCCAGCTCCTTTCATTCAGTCAGTAGCTTCAAACATTTCTGGTATATGAAAAACATGTTTTTCAATGGCAAAAATCAATGAATATTGTAAATGCACAAACAGTAATATCTCCACATTGCAAGGTGCAATTCTGAAATTTTTTGCTTTTTCCTGTTAATCCTAGCATGATAAAGAAGATTCAAAGAGAGTGAGATGCCAGCTCCTTTCATTCAGTCAGTAGCTTCAAACATTTCTGGTATATGAAAAACATGTTTTTCAATGGCAAAAATCAATGAATATTGTAAATGCACAAACAGTAATATCTCCACATTGCAAGGTGCAATTCTGAAATTTTTTGCTTTTTCCTGCTAATCCTAGCATGATAAAGAAGATTCAAAGAGAGTGAGATGCCAGCTCCTTTCATTCAGTCAGTAGCTTCAAACATTTCTGGTATATGAAAAACATGTTTTTCAATGGCAAAAATCAATGAATATTGTAAATGCACAAACAGTAATATCTCCACATTGCACGGTGCAATTCTGAAATTTTTAGCTTTTTCCTGCTAATCCTAGCATGATAAAGAAGATTCAAAGAGAGTGAGATGCCAGCTCCTTTCATTCAGTCAGTAGCTTCAAACATTTCTGGTATATGAAAAACATGTTTTTTCAATGGCAAAAATCAATGAATATTGTAAATGCACAAACAGTAATATCTCCACATTGCACGGTGCAATTCTGAAATTTTTAGCTTTTTCCTGTTAATCCTAGCATGATAAAGAAGATTCAAAGAGAGTGAGATGCCAGCTCCTTTCATTCAGTCAGTAGCTTCAAACATTTCTGGACGTTTTTCAATGGCAAAAATCAATGAATATTGTAAATGCACAAACAGTAATATCTCCACATTGCACGGTGCAATTCTGAAATTTTTTGCTTTTTCCTGTTAATCCTAGCATGATAAAGAAGATTCAAAGAGAGTGAGATGCCAGCTCCTTTCATTCAGTCAGTAGCTTCAAACATTTCTGGTATATGAAAAACATGTTTTTCAATGGCAAAAATCAATGAATATTGTAAATGCACAAACAGTAATATCTCCACATTGCACGGTGCAATTCTGAAATTTTTTGCTTTTTCCTGCTAATCCTAGCATGATAAAGAAGATTCAAAGAGAGTGAGATGCCAGCTCCTTTCATTCAGTCAGTAGCTTCAAACATTTCTGGACGTTTTTCAATGGCAAAAATCAATGAATATTGTAAATGCACAAACAGTAATATCTCCACATTGCACGGTGCAATTCTGAAATTTTCTGCTTTTTCCTGCTAATCCTAGCATGATAAAGAAGATTCAAAGAGAGTGAGATGCCAGCTCCTTTCATTCAGTCAGTAGCTTCAAACATTTCTGGTATATGAAAAACATGTTTTTCAATGGCAAAAATCAATGAATATTGTAAATGCACAAACAGTAATATCTCCACATTGCAAGGTGCAATTCTGAAATTTTTAGCTTTTTCCTGCTAATCCTAGCATGATAAAGAAGATTCAAAGAGAGTGAGATGCCAGCTCCTTTCATTCAGTCAGTAGCTTCAAACATTTCTGGTATATGAAAAACATGTTTTTCAATGGCAAAAATCAATGAATATTGTAAATGCACAAAGAGTAATATCTCCACATTGCACGGTGCAATTCTGAAATTTTTTGCTTTTTCCTGTTAATCCTAGCATGATAAAGAAGATTCAAAGAGAGTGAGATGCCAGCTCCTTTCATTCAGTCAGTAGCTTCAAACATTTCTGGTATATGAAAAACATGTTTTTCAATGGCAAAAATCAATGAATATTGTAAATGCACAAACAGTAATATCTCCACATTGCACGGTGCAATTCTGAAATTTTTAGCTTTTTCCTGCTAATCCTAGCATGATAAAGAAGATTCAAAGAGAGTGAGATGCCAGCTCCTTTCATTCAGTCAGTAGCTTCAAACATTTCTGGTATATGAAAAACATGTTTTTCAATGGCAAAAATCAATGAATATTGTAAATGCACAAACAGTAATATCTCCACATTGCACGGTGCAATTCTGAAATTTTTTGCTTTTTCCTGCTAATCCTAGCATGATAAAGAAGATTCAAAGAGAGTGAGATGCCAGCTCCTTTCATTCAGTCAGTAGCTTCAAACATTTCTGGACGTTTTTCAATGGCAAAAATCAATGAATATTGTAAATGCACAAACAGTAATATCTCCACATTGCACGGTGCAATTCTGAAATTTTTTGCTTTTTCCTGCTAATCCTAGCATGATAAAGAAGATTCAAAGAGAGTGAGATGCCAGCTCCTTTCATTCAGTCAGTAGCTTCAAACATTTCTGGTATATGAAAAACATGTTTTTCAATGGCAAAAATCAATGAATATTGTAAATGCACAAACAGTAATATCTCCACATTGCAAGGTGCAATTCTGAAATTTTTTGCTTTTTCCTGCTAATCCTAGCATGATAAAGAAGATTCAAAGAGAGTGAGATGCCAGCTCCTTTCATTCAGTCAGTAGCTTCAAACATTTCTGGACGTTTTTCAATGGCAAAAATCAATGAATATTGTAAATGCACAAACAGTAATATCTCCACATTGCACGGTGCAATTCTGAAATTTTTTGCTTTTTCCTGCTAATCCTAGCATGATAAAGAAGATTCAAAGAGAGTGAGATGCCAGCTCCTTTCATTCAGTCAGTAGCTTCAAACATTTCTGGTATATGAAAAACATGTTTTTCAATGGCAAAAATCAATGAATATTGTAAATGCACAAACAGTAATATCTCCACATTGCAAGGTGCAATTCTGAAATTTTTAGCTTTTTCCTGCTAATCCTAGCATGATAAAGAAGATTCAAAGAGAGTGAGATGCCAGCTCCTTTCATTCAGTCAGTAGCTTCAAACATTTCTGGTATATGAAAAACATGTTTTTCAATGGCAAAAATCAATGAATATTGTAAATGCACAAAGAGTAATATCTCCACATTGCACGGTGCAATTCTGAAATTTTTAGCTTTTTCCTGTTAATCCTAGCATGATAAAGAAGATTCAAAGAGAGTGAGATGCCAGCTCCTTTCATTCAGTCAGTAGCTTCAAACATTTCTGGTATATGAAAAACATGTTTTTCAATGGCAAAAATCAATGAATATTGTAAATGCACAAACAGTAATATCTCCACATTGCACGGTGCAATTCTGAAATTTTTTGCTTTTTCCTGCTAATCCTAGCATGATAAAGAAGATTCAAAGAGAGTGAGATGCCAGCTCCTTTCATTCAGTCAGTAGCTTCAAACATTTCTGGTATATGAAAAACATGTTTTTCAATGGCAAAAATCAATGAATATTGTAAATGCACAAACTGTAATATCTCCACATTGCACGGTGCAATTCTGAAATTTTTTGCTTTTTCCTGCTAATCCTAGCATCATAAAGAAGATTCAAAGAGAGTGAGATGCCAGCTCCTTTCATTCAGTCAGTAGCTTCAAACATTTCTGGACGTTTTTCAATGGCAAAAATCAATGAATATTGTAAATGCACAAACAGTAATATCTCCACATTGCAAGGTGCAATTCTGAAATTTTTTGCTTTTCCTGCTAATCCTAGCATGATAAAGAAGATTCAAAGAGAGTGAGATGCCAGCTCCTTTCATTCAGTCAGTAGCTTCAAACATTTCTGGTATATGAAAAACATGTTTTTCAATGGCAAAAATCAATGAATATTGTAAATGCACAAACAGTAATATCTCCACATTGCAAGGTGCAATTCTGAAATTTTTTGCTTTTTCCTGCTAATCCTAGCATGATAAAGAAGATTCAAAGAGAGTGAGATGCCAGCTCCTTTCATTCAGTCAGTAGCTTCAAACATTTCTGGTATATGAAAAACATGTTTTTCAATGGCAAAAATCAATGAATATTGTAAATGCACAAACAGTAATATCTCCACATTGCACGGTGCAATTCTGAAATTTTTTGCTTTTTCCTGTTAATCCTAGCATGATAAAGAAGATTCAAAGAGAGTGAGATGCCAGCTCCTTTCATTCAGTCAGTAGCTTCAAACATTTCTGGTATATGAAAAACATGTTTTTCAATGGCAAAAATCAATGAATATTGTAAATGCACAAACAGTAATATCTCCACATTGCAAGGTGCAATTCTGAAATTTTTAGCTTTTTCCTGTTAATCCTAGCATGATAAAGAAGATTCAAAGAGAGTGAGATGCCAGCTCCTTTCATTCAGTCAGTAGCTTCAAACATTTCTGGTATATGAAAAACATGTTTTTCAATGGCAAAAATCAATGAATATTGTAAATGCACAAACAGTAATATCTCCACATTGCACGGTGCAATTCTGAAATTTTTTGCTTTTTCCTGCTAATCCTAGCATGATAAAGAAGATTCAAAGAGAGTGAGATGCCAGCTCCTTTCATTCAGTCAGTAGCTTCAAACATTTCTGGACGTTTTTCAATGGCAAAAATCAATGAATATTGTAAATGCACAAACAGTAATATCTCCACATTGCAAGGTGCAATTCTGAAATTTTTAGCTTTTTCCTGCTAATCCTAGCATGATAAAGAAGATTCAAAGAGAGTGAGATGCCAGCTCCTTTCATTCAGTCAGTAGCTTCAAACATTTCTGGTATATGAAAAACATGTTTTTCAATGGCAAAAATCAATGAATATTGTAAATGCACAAACAGTAATATCTCCACATTGCAAGGTGCAATTCTGAAATTTTTAGCTTTTTCCTGCTAATCCTAGCATGATAAAGAAGATTCAAAGAGAGTGAGATGCCAGCTCCTTTCATTCAGTCAGTAGCTTCAAACATTTCTGGTATATGAAAAACATGTTTTTCAATGGCAAAAATCAATGAATATTGTAAATGCACAAACAGTAATATCTCCACATTGCAAGGTGCAATTCTGAAATTTTTAGCTTTTTCCTGTTAATCCTAGCATGATAAAGAAGATTCAAAGAGAGTGAGATGCCAGCTCCTTTCATTCAGTCAGTAGCTTCAAACATTTCTGGTATATGAAAAACATGTTTTTCAATGGCAAAAATCAATGAATATTGTAAATGCACAAACAGTAATATCTCCACATTGCACGGTGCAATTCTGAAATTTTTTGCTTTTTCCTGTTAATCCTAGCATGATAAAGAAGATTCAAAGAGAGTGAGATGCCAGCTCCTTTCATTCAGTCAGTAGCTTCAAACATTTCTGGTATATGAAAAACATGTTTTTCAATGGCAAAAATCAATGAATATTGTAAATGCACAAACAGTAATATCTCCACATTGCACGGTGCAATTCTGAAATTTTTAGCTTTTTCCTGCTAATCCTAGCATGATAAAGAAGATTCAAAGAGAGTGAGATGCCAGCTCCTTTCATTCAGTCAGTAGCTTCAAACATTTCTGGTATATGAAAAACATGTTTTTCAATGGCAAAAATCAATGAATATTGTAAATGCACAAACAGTAATATCTCCACATTGCAAGGTGCAATTCTGAAATTTTTTGCTTTTTCCTGCTAATCCTAGCATGATAAAGAAGATTCAAAGAGAGTGAGATGCCAGCTCCTTTCATTCAGTCAGTAGCTTCAAACATTTCTGGTATATGAAAAACATGTTTTTCAATGGCAAAAATCAATGAATATTGTAAATGCACAAACAGTAATATCTCCACATTGCACGGTGCAATTCTGAAATTTTTTGCTTTTTCCTGCTAATCCTAGCATGATAAAGAAGATTCAAAGAGAGTGAGATGCCAGCTCCTTTCATTCAGTCAGTAGCTTCAAACATTTCTGGACGTTTTTCAATGGCAAAAATCAATGAATATTGTAAATGCACAAACAGTAATATCTCCACATTGCAAGGTGCAATTCTCAAATTTTTTGCTTTTTCCTGCTAATCCTAGCATGATAAAGAAGATTCAAAGAGAGTGAGATGCCAGCTCCTTTCATTCAGTCAGTAGCTTCAAACATTTCTGGTATATGAAAAACATGTTTTTCAATGGCAAAAATCAATGAATATTGTAAATGCACAAACAGTAATATCTCCACATTGCACGGTGCAATTCTGAAATTTTTTGCTTTTTCCTGTTAATCCTAGCATGATAAAGAAGATTCAAAGAGAGTGAGATGCCAGCTCCTTTCATTCAGTCAGTAGCTTCAAACATTTCTGGACGTTTTTCAATGGCAAAAATCAATGAATATTGTAAATGCACAAACAGTAATATCTCCACATTGCACGGTGCAATTCTGAAATTTTTAGCTTTTTCCTGCTAATCCTAGCATGATAAAGAAGATTCAAAGAGAGTGAGATGCCAGCTCCTTTCATTCAGTCAGTAGCTTCAAACATTTCTGGTATATGAAAAACATGTTTTTCAATGGCAAAAATCAATGAATATTGTAAATGCACAAACAGTAATATCTCCACATTGCAAGGTGCAATTCTGAAATTTTTAGCTTTTTCCTGTTAATCCTAGCATGATAAAGAAGATTCAAAGAGAGTGAGATGCCAGCTCCTTTCATTCAGTCAGTAGCTTCAAACATTTCTGGTATATGAAAAACATGTTTTTCAATGGCAAAAATCAATGAATATTGTAAATGCACAAACAGTAATATCTCCACATTGCAAGGTGCAATTCTGAAATTTTTAGCTTTTTCCTGCTAATCCTAGCATGATAAAGAAGATTCAAAGAGAGTGAGATGCCAGCTCCTTTCATTCAGTCAGTAGCTTCAAACATTTCTGGTATATGAAAAACATGTTTTTCAATGGCAAAAATCAATGAATATTGTAAATGCACAAACAGTAATATCTCCACATTGCACGGTGCAATTCTGAAATTTTTTGCTTTTTCCTGCTAATCCTAGCATGATAAAGAAGATTCAGAGAGTGAGATGCCAGCTCCTTTCATTCAGTCAGTAGCTTCAAACATTTCTGGTATATGAAAAACATGTTTTTCAATGGCAAAAATCAATGAATATTGTAAATGCACAAACAGTAATATCTCCACATTGCACGGTGCAATTCTGAAATTTTTTGCTTTTTCCTGCTAATCCTAGCATGATAAAGAAGATTCAAAGAGAGTGAGATGCCAGCTCCTTTCATTCAGTCAGTAGCTTCAAACATTTCTGGACGTTTTCAATGGCAAAAATCAATGAATATTGTAAATGCACAAACAGTAATATCTCCACATTGCAAGGTGCAATTCTGAAATTTTTTGCTTTTTCCTGCTAATCCTAGCATGATAAAGAAGATTCAAAGAGAGTGAGATGCCAGCTCCTTTCATTCAGTCAGTAGCTTCAAACATTTCTGGACGTTTTTCAATGGCAAAAATCAATGAATATTGTAAATGCACAAACAGTAATATCTCCACATTGCACGGTGCAATTCTGAAATTTTTTGCTTTTTCCTGCTAATCCTAGCATGATAAAGAAGATTCAAAGAGAGTGAGATGCCAGCTCCTTTCATTCAGTCAGTAGCTTCAAACATTTCTGGTATATGAAAAACATGTTTTTCAATGGCAAAAATCAATGAATATTGTAAATGCACAAACAGTAATATCTCCACATTGCAAGGTGCAATTCTGAAATTTTTAGCTTTTTCCTGCTAATCCTAGCATGATAAAGAAGATTCAAAGAGAGTGAGATGCCAGCTCCTTTCATTCAGTCAGTAGCTTCAAACATTTCTGGTATATGAAAAACATGTTTTTCAATGGCAAAAATCAATGAATATTGTAAATGCACAAACAGTAACATCTCCACATTGCACGGTGCAATTCTGAAATTTTTAGCTTTTTCCTGTTAATCCTAGCATGATAAAGAAGATTCAAAGAGAGTGAGATGCCAGCTCCTTTCATTCAGTCAGTAGCTTCAAACATTTCTGGTATATGAAAAACATGTTTTTCAATGGCAAAAATCAATGAATATTGTAAATGCACAAACAGTAATATCTCCACATTGCACGGTGCAATTCTGAAATTTTTTGCTTTTTCCTGCTAATCCTAGCATGATAAAGAAGATTCAAAGAGAGTGAGATGCCAGCTCCTTTCATTCAGTCAGTAGCTTCAAACATTTCTGGTATATGAAAAACATGTTTTTCAATGGCAAAAATCAATGAATATTGTAAATGCACAAACAGTAATATCTCCACATTGCACGGTGCAATTCTGAAATTTTTTGCTTTTTCCTGCTAATCCTAGCATGATAAAGAAGATTCAAAGAGAGTGAGATGCCAGCTCTTTTCATTCAGTCAGTAGCTTCAAACATTTCTGGACGTTTTTCAATGGCAAAAATCAATGAATATTGTAAATGCACAAACAGTAATATCTCCACATTGCACGGTGCAATTCTGAAATTTTTTGCTTTTTCCTGATAATCCTAGCATGATAAAGAAGATTCAAAGAGAGTGAGATGCCAGCTCCTTTCATTCAGTCAGTAGCTTCAAACATTTCTGGTATATGAAAAACATGTTTTTCAATGGCAAAAATCAATGAATATTGTAAATGCACAAACAGTAATATCTCCACATTGCAAGGTGCAATTCTGAAATTTTTTGCTTTTTCCTGCTAATCCTAGCATGATAAAGAAGATTCAAAGAGAGTGAGATGCCAGCTCCTTTCATTCAGTCAGTAGCTTCAAACATTTCTGGTATATGAAAAACATGTTTTTCAATGGCAAAAATCAATGAATATTGTAAATGCACAAACAGTAATATCTCCACATTGCACGGTGCAATTCTGAAATTTTTTGCTTTTTCCTGTTAATCCTAGCATGATAAAGAAGATTCAAAGAGAGTGAGATGCCAGCTCCTTTCATTCAGTCAGTAGCTTCAAACATTTCTGGTATATGAAAAACATGTTTTTCAATGGCAAAAATCAATGAATATTGTAAATGCACAAACAGTAATATCTCCACATTGCAAGGTGCAATTCTGAAATTTTTAGCTTTTTCCTGTTAATCCTAGCATGATAAAGAAGATTCAAAGAGAGTGAGATGCCAGCTCCTTTCATTCAGTCAGTAGCTTCAAACATTTCTGGTATATGAAAAACATGTTTTTCAATGGCAAAAATCAATGAATATTGTAAATGCACAAACAGTAATATCTCCACATTGCACGGTGCAATTCTGAAATTTTTTGCTTTTTCCTGCTAATCCTAGCATGATAAAGAAGATTCAAAGAGAGTGAGATGCCAGCTCCTTTCATTCAGTCAGTAGCTTCAAACATTTCTGGACGTTTTTCAATGGCAAAAATCAATGAATATTGTAAATGCACAAACAGTAATATCTCCACATTGCAAGGTGCAATTCTGAAATTTTTAGCTTTTTCCTGCTAATCCTAGCATGATAAAGAAGATTCAAAGAGAGTGAGATGCCAGCTCCTTTCATTCAGTCAGTAGCTTCAAACATTTCTGGTATATGAAAAACATGTTTTTCAATGGCAAAAATCAATGAATATTGTAAATGCACAAACAGTAATATCTCCACATTGCAAGGTGCAATTCTGAAATTTTTAGCTTTTTCCTGCTAATCCTAGCATGATAAAGAAGATTCAAAGAGAGTGAGATGCCAGCTCCTTTCATTCAGTCAGTAGCTTCAAACATTTCTGGTATATGAAAAACATGTTTTTCAATGGCAAAAATCAATGAATATTGTAAATGCACAAACAGTAATATCTCCACATTGCAAGGTGCAATTCTGAAATTTTTAGCTTTTTCCTGTTAATCCTAGCATGATAAAGAAGATTCAAAGAGAGTGAGATGCCAGCTCCTTTCATTCAGTCAGTAGCTTCAAACATTTCTGGTATATGAAAAACATGTTTTTCAATGGCAAAAATCAATGAATATTGTAAATGCACAAACAGTAATATCTCCACATTGCACGGTGCAATTCTGAAATTTTTTGCTTTTTCCTGTTAATCCTAGCATGATAAAGAAGATTCAAAGAGAGTGAGATGCCAGCTCCTTTCATTCAGTCAGTAGCTTCAAACATTTCTGGTATATGAAAAACATGTTTTTCAATGGCAAAAATCAATGAATATTGTAAATGCACAAACAGTAATATCTCCACATTGCACGGTGCAATTCTGAAATTTTTAGCTTTTTCCTGCTAATCCTAGCATGATAAAGAAGATTCAAAGAGAGTGAGATGCCAGCTCCTTTCATTCAGTCAGTAGCTTCAAACATTTCTGGTATATGAAAAACATGTTTTTCAATGGCAAAAATCAATGAATATTGTAAATGCACAAACAGTAATATCTCCACATTGCAAGGTGCAATTCTGAAATTTTTTGCTTTTTCCTGCTAATCCTAGCATGATAAAGAAGATTCAAAGAGAGTGAGATGCCAGCTCCTTTCATTCAGTCAGTAGCTTCAAACATTTCTGGTATATGAAAAACATGTTTTTCAATGGCAAAAATCAATGAATATTGTAAATGCACAAACAGTAATATCTCCACATTGCACGGTGCAATTCTGAAATTTTTTGCTTTTTCCTGCTAATCCTAGCATGATAAAGAAGATTCAAAGAGAGTGAGATGCCAGCTCCTTTCATTCAGTCAGTAGCTTCAAACATTTCTGGACGTTTTTCAATGGCAAAAATCAATGAATATTGTAAATGCACAAACAGTAATATCTCCACATTGCAAGGTGCAATTCTGAAATTTTTTGCTTTTTCCTGCTAATCCTAGCATGATAAAGAAGATTCAAAGAGAGTGAGATGCCAGCTCCTTTCATTCAGTCAGTAGCTTCAAACATTTCTGGTATATGAAAAACATGTTTTTCAATGGCAAAAATCAATGAATATTGTAAATGCACAAACAGTAATATCTCCACATTGCACGGTGCAATTCTGAAATTTTTTGCTTTTTCCTGTTAATCCTAGCATGATAAAGAAGATTCAAAGAGAGTGAGATGCCAGCTCCTTTCATTCAGTCAGTAGCTTCAAACATTTCTGGACGTTTTTCAATGGCAAAAATCAATGAATATTGTAAATGCACAAACAGTAATATCTCCACATTGCACGGTGCAATTCTGAAATTTTTAGCTTTTTACTGTTAATCCTAGCATGATAAAGAAGATTCAAAGAGAGTGAGATGCCAGCTCCTTTCATTCAGTCAGTAGCTTCAAACATTTCTGGTATATGAAAAACATGTTTTTCAATGGCAAAAATCAATGAATATTGTAAATGCACAAACAGTAATATCTCCACATTGCAAGGTGCAATTCTGAAATTTTTTGCTTTTTCCTGCTAATCCTAGCATGATAAAGAAGATTCAAAGAGAGTGAGATGCCAGCTCCTTTCATTCAGTCAGTAGCTTCAAACATTTCTGGTATATGAAAAACATGTTTTTCAATGGCAAAAATCAATGAATATTGTAAATGCACAAACAGTAATATCTCCACATTGCACGGTGCAATTCTGAAATTTTTAGCTTTTTCCTGTTAATCCTAGCATGATAAAGAAGATTCAAAGAGAGTGAGATGCCAGCTCCTTTCATTCAGTCAGTAGCTTCAAACATTTCTGGTATATGAAAAACATGTTTTTCAATGGCAAAAATCAATGAATATTGTAAATGCACAAACAGTAATATCTCCACATTGCAAGGTGCAATTCTGAAATTTTTAGCTTTTTCCTGTTAATCCTAGCATGATAAAGAAGATTCAAAGAGAGTGAGATGCCAGCTCCTTTCATTCAGTCAGTAGCTTCAAACATTTCTGGACGTTTTTCAATGGCAAAAATCAATGAATATTGTAAATGCACAAACAGTAATATCTCCACATTGCACGGTGCAATTCTGAAATTTTTTGCTTTTTCCTGCTAATCCCAGCATGATAAAGAAGATTCAAAGAGAGTGAGATGCCAGCTCCTTTCATTCAGTCAGTAGCTTCAAACATTTCTGGTATATGAAAAACATGTTTTTCAATGGCAAAAATCAATGAATATTGTCAATGCACAAACAGTAATATCTCCACATTGCAAGGTGCAATTCTGAAATTTTTAGCTTTTTCCTGTTAATCCTAGCATGATAAAGAAGATTCAAAGAGAGTGAGATGCCAGCTCCTTTCATTCAGTCAGTAGCTTCAAACATTTCTGGTATATGAAAAACATGTTTTTCAATGGCAAAAATCAATGAATATTGTAAATGCACAAACAGTAATATCTCCACATTGCAAGGTGCAATTCTGAAATTTTTTGCTTTTTCCTGTTAATCCTAGCATGATAAAGAAGATTCAAAGAGAGTGAGATGCCAGCTCCTTTCATTCAGTCAGTAGCTTCAAACATTTCTGGTATATGAAAAACATGTTTTTCAATGGCAAAAATCAATGAATATTGTAAATGCACAAACAGTAATATCTCCACATTGCACGGTGCAATTCTGAAATTTTTAGCTTTTTCCTGCTAATCCTAGCATGATAAAGAAGATTCAAAGAGAGTGAGATGCCAGCTCCTTTCATTCAGTCAGTAGCTTCAAACATTTCTGGACGTTTTTCAATGGCAAAAATCAATGAATATTGTAAATGCACAAACAGTAATATCTCCACATTGCAAGGTGCAATTCTGAAATTTTTAGCTTTTTCCTGCTAATCCTAGCATGATAAAGAAGATTCAAAGAGAGTGAGATGCCAGCTCCTTTCATTCAGTCAGTAGCTTCAAACATTTCTGGACGTTTTTCAATGGCAAAAATCAATGAATATTGTAAATGCACAAACAGTAATATCTCCACATTGCTCGGTGCAATTCTGAAATTTTTTGCTTTTTCCTGCTAATCCTAGCATGATAAAGAAGATTCAAAGAGAGTGAGATGCCAGCTCCTTTCATTCAGTCAGTAGCTTCAAACATTTCTGGTATATGAAAAACATGTTTTTCAATGGCAAAAATCAATGAATATTGTAAATGCACAAACAGTAATATCTCCACATTGTAAGTTGCAATTCTGAAATTTTTTGCTTTTTCCTGCTAATCCTAGCATGATAAAGAAGATTCAAAGAGAGTGAGATGCCAGCTCCTTTCATTCAGTCAGTAGCTTCAAACATTTCTGGACGTTTTTCAATGGCAAAAATCAATGAATATTGTAAATGCACAAACAGTAATATCTCCACATTGCAAGGTGCAATTCTGAAATTTTTAGCTTTTTCCTGCTAATCCTAGCATGATAAAGAAGATTCAAAGAGAGTGAGATGCCAGCTCCTTTCATTCAGTCAGTAGCTTCAAACATTTCTGGTATATGAAAAACATGTTTTTCAATGGCAAAAATCAATGAATATTGTAAATGCACAAACAGTAATATCTCCACATTGCAAGGTGCAATTCTGAAATTTTTAGCTTTTTCCTGCTAATCCTAGCATGATAAAGAAGATTCAAAGAGAGTGAGATGCCAGCTCCTTTCATTCAGTCAGTAGCTTCAAACATTTCTGGTATATGAAAAACATGTTTTTCAATGGCAAAAATCAATGAATATTGTAAATGCACAAACAGTAATATCTCCACATTGCACGGTGCAATTCTGAAATTTTTTGCTTTTTCCTGCTAATCCTAGCATGATAAAGAAGATTCAAAGAGAGTGAGATGCCAGCTCCTTTCATTCAGTCAGTAGCTTCAAACATTTCTGTTATATGAAAAACATGTTTTTCAATGGCAAAAATCAATGAATATTGTAAATGCACAAACAGTAATATCTCCACATTGCACGGTGCAATTCTGAAATTTTTTGCTTTTTCCTGTTAATCCTAGCATGATAAAGAAGATTCAAAGAGAGTGAGATGCCAGCTCCTTTCATTCAGTCAGTAGCTTCAAACATTTCTGGTATATGAAAAACATGTTTTTCAATGGCAAAAATCAATGAATATTGTAAATGCACAAACAGTAATATCTCCACATTGCACGGTGCAATTCTGAAATTTTTTGCTTTTTCCTGTTAATCCTAGCATGATAAAGAAGATTCAAAGAGAGTGAGATGCCAGCTCCTTTCATTCAGTCAGTAGCTTCAAACATTTCTGGTATATGAAAAACATGTTTTTCAATGGCAAAAATCAATGAATATTGTAAATGCACAAACAGTAATATCTCCACATTGCACGGTGCAATTCTGAAATTTTTTGCTTTTTCCTGCTAATCCTAGCATGATAAAGAAGATTCAAAGAGAGTGAGATGCCAGCTCCTTTCATTCAGTCAGTAGCTTCAAACATTTCTGGTATATGAAAAACATGTTTTTCAATGGCAAAAATCAATGAATATTGTATATGCACAAACAGTAATATCTCCACATTGCACGGTGCAATTCTGAAATTTTTTGCTTTTTCCTGTTAATCCTAGCATGATAAAGAAGATTCAAAGAGAGTGAGATGCCAGCTCCTTTCATTCAGTCAGTAGCTTCAAACATTTCTGGTATATGAAAAACATGTTTTTCAATGGCAAAAATCAATGAATATTGTAAATGCACAAACAGTAATATCTCCACATTGCAAGGTGCAATTCTGAAATTTTTAGCTTTTTCCTGCTAATCCTAGCATGATAAAGAAGATTCAAAGAGAGTGAGATGACAGCTCCTTTCATTCAGTCAGTAGCTTCAAACATTTCTGGACGTTTTTCAATGGCAAAAATCAATGAATATTGTAAATGCACAAACAGTAATATCTCCACATTGCACGGTGCAATTCTGAATTTTTTTGCTTTTTCCTGCTAATCCTAGCATGATAAAGAAGATTCAAAGAGAGTGAGATGCCAGCTCCTTTCATTCAGTCAGTAGCTTCAAACATTTCTGGTATATGAAAAACATGTTTTTCAATGGCAAAAATCAATGAATATTGTAAATGCACAAACAGTAATATCTCCACATTGCAAGGTGCAATTCTGAAATTTTTAGCTTTTTCCTGTTAATCCTAGCATGATAAAGAAGATTCAAAGAGAGTGAGATGCCAGCTCCTTTCATTCAGTCAGTAGCTTCAAACATTTCTGGTATATGAAAAACATGTTTTTCAATGGCAAAAATCAATGAATATTGTAAATGCACAAACAGTAATATCTCCACATTGCACGGTGCAATTCTGAAATTTTTAGCTTTTTCCTGTTAATCCTAGCATGATAAAGAAGATTCAAAGAGAGTGAGATGCCAGCTCCTTTCATTCAGTCAGTAGCTTCAAACATTTCTGGTATATGAAAAACATGTTTTTCAATGGCAAAAATCAATGAATATTGTAAATGCACAAACAGTAATATCTCCACATTGCACGGTGCAATTCTGAAATTTTTTGCTTTTTCCTGCTAATCCTAGCATGATAAAGAAGATTCAAAGAGAGTGAGATGCCAGCTCCTTTCATTCAGTCAGTAGCTTCAAACATTTCTGGTATATGAAAAACATGTTTTTCAATGGCAAAAATCAATGAATATTGTAAATGCACAAACAGTAATATCTCCACATTGCACGGTGCAATTCTGAAATTTTTAGCTTTTTCCTGTTAATCCTAGCATGATAAAGAAGATTCAAAGAGAGTGAGATGCCAGCTCCTTTCATTCAGTCAGTAGCTTCAAACATTTCTGGTATATGAAAAACATGTTTTTCAATGGCAAAAATCAATGAATATTGTAAATGCACAAACAGTAATATCTCCACATTGCACGGTGCAATTCTGAAATTTTTAGCTTTTTCCTGTTAATCCTAGCATGATAAAGAAGATTCAAAGAGAGTGAGATGCCAGCTCCTTTCATTCAGTCAGTAGCTTCAAACATTTCTGGTATATGAAAAACATGTTTTTCAATGGCAAAAATCAATGAATATTGTAAATGCACAAACAGTAATATCTCCACATTGCACGGTGCAATTCTGAAATTTTTTGCTTTTTCCTGTTAATCCTAGCATGATAAAGAAGATTCAAAGAGAGTGAGATGCCAGCTCCTTTCATTCAGTCAGTAGCTTCAAACATTTCTGGTATATGAAAAACATGTTTTTCAATGGCAAAAATCAATGAATATTGTAAATGCACAAACAGTAATATCTCCACATTGCAAGGTGCAATTCTGAAATTTTTAGCTTTTTCCTGCTAATCCTAGCATGATAAAGAAGATTCAAAGAGAGTGAGATGCCAGCTCCTTTCATTCAGTCAGTAGCTTCAAACATTTCTGGACGTTTTTCAATGGCAAAAATCAATGAATATTGTAAATGCACAAACAGTAATATCTCCACATTGCACGGTGCAATTCTGAAATTTTTTGCTTTTTCCTGCTAATCCTAGCATGATAAAGAAGATTCAAAGAGAGTGAGATGCCAGCTCCTTTCATTCAGTCAGTAGCTTCAAACATTTCTGGTATATGAAAAACATGTTTTTCAATGGCAAAAATCAATGAATATTGTAAATGCACAAACAGTAATATCTCCACATTGCAAGGTGCAATTCTGAAATTTTTAGCTTTTTCCTGTTAATCCTAGCATGATAAAGAAGATTCAAAGAGAGTGAGATGCCAGCTCCTTTCATTCAGTCAGTAGCTTCAAACATTTCTGGTATATGAAAAACATGTTTTTCAATGGCAAAAATCAATGAATATTGTAAATGCACAAACAGTAATATCTCCACATTGCACGGTGCAATTCTGAAATTTTTAGCTTTTTCCTGTTAATCCTAGCATGATAAAGAAGATTCAAAGAGAGTGAGATGCCAGCTCCTTTCATTCAGTCAGTAGCTTCAAACATTTCTGGTATATGAAAAACATGTTTTTCAATGGCAAAAATCAATGAATATTGTAAATGCACAAACAGTAATATCTCCACATTGCAAGGTGCAATTCTGAAATTTTTTGCTTTTTCCTGCTAATCCTAGCATGATAAAGAAGATTCAAAGAGAGTGAGATGCCAGCTCCTTTCATTCAGTCAGTAGCTTCAAACATTTCTGGTATATGAAAAACATGTTTTTCAATGGCAAAAATCAATGAATATTGTAAATGCACAAACAGTAATATCTCCACATTGCACGGTGCAATTCTGAAATTTTTAGCTTTTTCCTGTTAATCCTAGCATGATAAAGAAGATTCAAAGAGAGTGAGATGCCAGCTCCTTTCATTCAGTCAGTAGCTTCAAACATTTCTGGTATATGAAAAACATGTTTTTCAATGGCAAAAATCAATGAATATTGTAAATGCACAAACAGTAATATCTCCACATTGCACGGTGCAATTCTGAAATTTTTAGCTTTTTCCTGTTAATCCTAGCATGAAAAAGAAGATTCAAAGAGAGTGAGATGCCAGCTCCTTTCATTCAGTCAGTAGCTTCAAACATTTCTGGACGTTTTTCAATGGCAAAAATCAATGAATATTGTAAATGCACAAACAGTAATATCTCCACATTGCACGGTGCAATTCTGAAATTTTTAGCTTTTTCCTGCTAATCCTAGCATGATAAAGAAGATTCAAAGAGAGTGAGATGCCAGCTCCTTTCATTCAGTCAGTAGCTTCAAACATTTCTGGTATATGAAAAACATGTTTTTCAATGGCAAAAATCAATGAATATTGTAAATGCACAAACAGTAATATCTCCACATTGCACGGTGCAATTCTGAAATTTTTTGCTTTTTCCTGCTAATCCTAGCATGATAAAGAAGATTCAAAGAGAGTGAGATGCCAGCTCCTTTCATTCAGTCAGTAGCTTCAAACATTTCTGGTATATGAAAAACATGTTTTTCAATGGCAAAAATCAATGAATATTGTAAATGCACAAACAGTAATATCTCCACATTGCACGGTGCAATTCTGAAATTTTTAGCTTTTTCCTGTTAATCCTAGCATGATAAAGAAGATTCAAAGAGAGTGAGATGCCAGCTCCTTTCATTCAGTCAGTAGCTTCAAACATTTCTGGTATATGAAAAACATGTTTTTCAATGGCAAAAATCAATGAATATTGTAAATGCACAAACAGTAATATCTCCACATTGCACGGTGCAATTCTGAAATTTTTTGCTTTTTCCTGTTAATCCTAGCATGATAAAGAAGATTCAAAGAGAGTGAGATGCCAGCTCCTTTCATTCAGTCAGTAGCTTCAAACATTTCTGGTATATGAAAAACATGTTTTTCAATGGCAAAAATCAATGAATATTGTAAATGCACAAACAGTAATATCTCCACATTGCAAGGTGCAATTCTGAAATTTTTAGCTTTTTCCTGCTAATCCTAGCATGATAAAGAAGATTCAAAGAGAGTGAGATGCCAGCTCCTTTCATTCAGTCAGTAGCTTCAAACATTTCTGGACGTTTTTCAATGGCAAAAATCAATGAATATTGTAAATGCACAAACAGTAATATCTCCACATTGCACGGTGCAATTCTGAATTTTTTTGCTTTTTCCTGCTAATCCTAGCATGATAAAGAAGATTCAAAGAGAGTGAGATGCCAGCTCCTTTCATTCAGTCAGTAGCTTCAAACATTTCTGGTATATGAAAAACATGTTTTTCAATGGCAAAAATCAATGAATATTGTAAATGCACAAACATTAATATCTCCACATTGCAAGGTGCAATTCTGAAATTTTTAGCTTTTTCCTGTTAATCCTAGCATGATAAAGAAGATTCAAAGAGAGTGAGATGCCAGCTCCTTTCATTCAGTCAGTAGCTTCAAACATTTCTGGTATATGAAAAACATGTTTTTCAATGGCAAAAATCAATGAATATTGTAAATGCACAAACAGTAATATCTCCACATTGCACGGTGCAATTCTGAAATTTTTAGCTTTTTCCTGTTAATCCTAGCATGATAAAGAAGATTCAAAGAGAGTGAGATGCCAGCTCCTTTCATTCAGTCAGTAGCTTCAAACATTTCTGGTATATGAAAAACATGTTTTTCAATGGCAAAAATCAATGAATATTGTAAATGCACAAACAGTAATATCTCCACATTGCAAGGTGCAATTCTGAAATTTTTTGCTTTTTCCTGCTAATCCTAGCATGATAAAGAAGATTCAAAGAGAGTGAGATGCCAGCTCCTTTCATTCAGTCAGTAGCTTCAAACATTTCTGGTATATGAAAAACATGTTTTTCAATGGCAAAAATCAATGAATATTGTAAATGCACAAACAGTAATATCTCCACATTGCACGGTGCAATTCTGAAATTTTTAGCTTTTTCCTGTTAATCCTAGCATGATAAAGAAGATTCAAAGAGAGTGAGATGCCAGCTCCTTTCATTCAGTCAGTAGCTTCAAACATTTCTGGTATATGAAAAACATGTTTTTCAATGGCAAAAATCAATGAATATTGTAAATGCACAAACAGTAATATCTCCACATTGCACGGTGCAATTCTGAAATTTTTAGCTTTTTCCTGTTAATCCTAGCATGATAAAGAAGATTCAAAGAGAGTGAGATGCCAGCTCCTTTCATTCAGTCAGTAGCTTCAAACATTTCTGGACGTTTTTCAATGGCAAAAATCAATGAATATTGTAAATGCACAAACAGTAATATCTCCACATTGCACGGTGCAATTCTGAAATTTTTTGCTTTTTCCTGCTAATCCTAGCATGATAAAGAAGATTCAAAGAGAGTGAGATGCCAGCTCCTTTCATTCAGTCAGTAGCTTCAAACATTTCTGGTATATGAAAAACATGTTTTTCAATGGCAAAAATCAATGAATATTGTAAATGCACAAACAGTAATATCTCCACATTGCACGGTGCAATTCTGAAATTTTTTGCTTTTTCCTGCTAATCCTAGCATGATAAAGAAGATTCAAAGAGAGTGAGATGCCAGCTCCTTTCATTCAGTCAGTAGCTTCAAACATTTCTGGACGTTTTCCAATGGCAAAAATCAATGAATATTGTAAATGCACAACCAGTAATATCTCCACATTGCACGGTGCAATTCTGAAATTTTTTGCTTTTTCCTGTTAATCCTAGCATGATAAAGAAGATTCAAAGAGAGTGAGATGCCAGCTCCTTTCATTCAGTCAGTAGCTTCAAACATTTCTGGTATATGAAAAACATGTTTTTCAATGGCAAAAATCAATGAATATTGTAAATGCACAAACAGTAATATCTCCACATTGCACGGTGCAATTCTGAAATTTTTAGCTTTTTCCTGTTAATCCTAGCATGATAAAGAAGATTCAAAGAGAGTAAGATGCCAGCTCCTTTCATTCAGTCAGTAGCTTCAAACATTTCTGGTATATGAAAAACATTTTTTTCAATGGCAAAAAACAATGAATATTGTAAATGCACAAACAGTAATATCTCCACATTGCAAGGTGCAATTCTGAAATTTTTTGCTTTTTCCTGCTAATCCTAGCATGATAAAGAAGATTCAAAGAGAGTGAGATGCCAGCTCCTTTCATTCAGTCAGTAGCTTCAAACATTTCTGGTATATGAAAAACATGTTTTTCAATGGCAAAAATCAATGAATATTGTAAATGCACAAACAGTAATATCTCCACATTGCACGGTGCAATTCTGAAATTTTTAGCTTTTTCCTGTTAATCCTAGCATGATAAAGAAGATTCAAAGAGAGTGAGATGCCAGCTCCTTTCATTCAGTCAGTAGCTTCAAACATTTCTGGACGTTTTTCAATGGCAAAAATCAATGAATATTGTAAATGCACAAACAGTAATATCTCCACATTGCACGGTGCAATTCTGAAATTTTTTGCTTTTTCCTGTTAATCCTAGCATGATAAAGAAGATTCAAAGAGAGTGAGATGCCAGCTCCTTTCATTCAGTCAGTAGCTTCAAACATTTCTGGTATATGAAAAACATGTTTTTCAATGGCAAAAATCAATGAATATTGTAAATGCACAAACAGTAATATCTCCACATTGCACGGTGCAATTCTGAAATTTTTAGCTTTTTCCTGTTAATCCTAGCATGATAAAGAAGATTCAAAGAGAGTGAGATGCCAGCTCCTTTCATTCAGTCAGTAGCTTCAAACATTTCTGGACGTTTTTCAATGGCAAAAATCAATGAATATTGTAAATGCACAAACAGTAATATCTCCACATTGCACGGTGCAATTCTGAAATTTTTTGCTTTTTCCTGCTAATCCTAGCATGATAAAGAAGATTCAAAGAGAGTGAGATGCCAGCTCCTTTCATTCAGTCAGTAGCTTCAAAAATTTCTGGACGTTTTTCAATGGCAAAAATCAATGAATATTGTAAATGCACAAACAGTAATATCTCCACATTGCAAGGTGCAATTCTGAAATTTTTTGCTTTTTCCTGCTAATCCTAGCATGATAAAGAAGATTCAAAGAGAGTGAGATGCCAGCTCCTTTCATTCAGTCAGTAGCTTCAAACATTTCTGGACGTTTTTCAATGGCAAAAATCAATGAATATTGTAAATGCACAAACAGTAATATCTGCACATTGCACGGTGCAATTCTGAAATTTTTAGCTTTTTCCTGTTAATCCTAGCATGATAAAGAAGATTCAAAGAGAGTGAGATGCCATCTCCTTTCATTCAGTCAGTAGCTTCAAACATTTCTGGTATATGAAAAACATGTTTTTCAATGGCAAAAATCAATGAATATTGTAAATGCACAAACAGTAATATCTCCACATTGCAAGGTGCAATTCTGAAATTTTTAGCTTTTTACTGCTAATCCTAGCATGATAAAGAAGATTCAAAGAGAGTGAGATGCCAGCTCCTTTCATTCAGTCAGTAGCTTCAAACATTTCTGGTATATGAAAAACATGTTTTTCAATGGCAAAAATCAATGAATATTGTAAATGCACAAACAGTAATATCTCCACATTGCACGGTGCAATTCTGAAATTTTTTGCTTTTTCCTGCTAATCCTAGCATGATAAAGAAGATTCAAAGAGAGTGAGATGCCAGCTCCTTTCATTCAGTCAGTAGCTTCAAACATTTCTGGTATATGAAAAACATGTTTTTCAATGGCAAAAATCAATGAATATTGTAAATGCACAAACAGTAATATCTCCACATTGCAAGGTGCAATTCTGAAATTTTTTGCTTTTTCCTGCTAATCCTAGCATGATAAAGAAGATTCAAAGAGAGTGAGATGCCAGCTCCTTTCATTCAGTCAGTAGCTTCAAACATTTCTGGTATATGAAAAACATGTTTTTCAATGGCAAAAATCAATGAATATTGTAAATGCACAAACAGTAATATCTCCACATTGCACGGTGCAATTCTGAAATTTTTAGCTTTTTCCTGCTAATCCTAGCATGATAAAGAAGATTCAAAGAGAGTGAGATGCCAGCTCCTTTCATTCAGTCAGTAGCTTCAAACATTTCTGGACGTTTTTCAATGGCAAAAATCAATGAATATTGTAAATGCACAAACAGTAATATCTCCACATTGCACGGTGCAATTCTGAAATTTTTTGCTTTTTCCTGCTAATCCTAGCATGATAAAGAAGATTCAAAGAGAGTGAGATGCCAGCTCCTTTCATTCAGTCAGTAGCTTCAAACATTTCTGGTATATGAAAAACATGTTTTTCAATGGCAAAAATCAATGAATATTGTAAATGCACAAACAGTAATATCTCCACATTGCAAGGTGCAATTCTGAAATTTTTAGCTTTTTCCTGCTAATCCTAGCATGATAAAGAAGATTCAAAGAGAGTGAGATGCCAGCTCCTTTCATTCAGTCAGTAGCTTCAAACATTTCTGGACGTTTTTCAATGGCAAAAATCAATGAATATTGTAAATGCACAAACAGTAATATTTCCACATTGCACGGTGCAATTCTGAAATTTTTTGCTTTTTCCTGCTAATCCTAGCATGATAAAGAAGATTCAAAGAGAGTGAGATGCCAGCTCCTTTCATTCAGTCAGTAGCTTCAAACATTTCTGGTATATGAAAAACATGTTTTTCAATGGCAAAAATCAATGAATATTGTAAATGCACAAACAGTAATATCTCCACATTGCAAGGTGCAATTCTGAAATTTTTAGCTTTTTCCTGTTAATCCTAGCATGATAAAGAAGATTCAAAGAGAGTGAGATGCCAGCTCCTTTCATTCAGTCAGTAGCTTCAAACATTTCTGGTATATGAAAAACATGTTTTTCAATGGCAAAAATCAATGAATATTGTAAATGCACAAACAGTAATATCTCCACATTGCACGGTGCAATTCTGAAATTTTTAGCTTTTTCCTGCTAATCCTAGCATGATAAAGAAGATTCAAAGAGAGTGAGATGCCAGCTCCTTTCATTCAGTCAGTAGCTTCAAACATTTCTGGACGTTTTTCAATGGCAAAAATCAATGAATATTGTAAATGCACAAACAGTAATATCTCCACATTGCAAGGTGCAATTCTGAAATTTTTAGCTTTTTCCTGCTAATCCTAGCATGATAAAGAAGATTCAAAGAGAGTGAGATGCCAGCTCCTTTCATTCAGTCAGTAGCTTCAAACATTTCTGGTATATGAAAAACATGTTTTTCAATGGCAAAAATCAATGAATATTGTAAATGCACAAACAGTAATATCTCCACATTGCAAGGTGCAATTCTGAAATTTTTAGCTTTTTCCTGATAATCCTAGCATGATAAAGAAGATTCAAAGAGAGTGAGATGCCAGCTCCTTTCATTCAGTCAGTAGCTTCAAACATTTCTGGTATATGAAAAACATGTTTTTCAATGGCAAAAATCAATGAATATTGTAAATGCACAAACAGTAATATCTCCACATTGCACGGTGCAATTCTGAAATTTTTTGCTTTTTCCTGCTAATCCTAGCATGATAAAGAAGATTCAAAGAGAGTGAGATGCCAGCTCCTTTCATTCAGTCAGTAGCTTCAAACATTTCTGGACGTTTTTCAATGGCAAAAATCAATGAATATTGTAAATGCACAAACAGTAATATCTCCACATTGCACGGTGCAATTCTGAAATTTTTTGCTTTTTCCTGTTAATCCTAGCATGATAAAGAAGATTCAAAGAGAGTGAGATGCCAGCTCCTTTCATTCAGTCAGTAGCTTCAAACATTTCTGTTATATGAAAAACATGTTTTTCAATGGCAAAAATCAATGAATATTGTAAATGCACAAACAGTAATATCTCCACATTGCACGGTGCAATTCTGAAATTTTTAGCTTTTTCCTGTTAATCCTAGCATGATAAAGAAGATTCAAAGAGAGTGAGATGCCAGCTCCTTTCATTCAGTCAGTAGCTTCAAACATTTCTGGTATATGAAAAACATGTTTTTCAATGGCAAAAATCAATGAATATTGTAAATGCACAAACAGTAATATCTCCACATTGCACGGTGCAATTCTGAAATTTTTAGCTTTTTCCTGTTAATCCTAGCATGATAAAGAAGATTCAAAGAGAGTGAGATGCCAGCTCCTTTCATTCAGTCAGTAGCTTCAAACATTTCTGGTATATGAAAAACATGTTTTTCAATGGCAAAAATCAATGAATATTGTAAATGCACAAACAGTAATATCTCCACATTGCAAGGTGCAATTCTGAAATTTTTTGCTTTTTCCTGTTAATCCTAGCATGATAAAGAAGATTCAAAGAGAGTGAGATGCCAGCTCCTTTCATTCAGTCAGTAGCTTCAAACATTTCTGGACGTTTTTCAATGGCAAAAATCAATGAATATTGTAAATGCACAAACAGTAATATCTCCACATTGCACGGTGCAATTCTGAAATTTTTAGCTTTTTCCTGTTAATCCTAGCATGATAAAGAAGATTCAAAGAGAGTGAGATGCCAGCTCCTTTCATTCAGTCAGTAGCTTCAAACATTTCTGGTATATCAAAAACATGTTTTTCAATGGCAAAAATCAATGAATATTGTAAATGCACAAACAGTAATATCTCCACATTGCAAGGTGCAATTCTGAAATTTTTTGCTTTTTCCTGTTAATCCTAGCATGATAAAGAAGATTCAAAGAGAGTGAGATGCCAGCTCCTTTCATTCAGTCAGTAGCTTCAAACATTTCTGGACGTTTTTCAATGGCAAAAATCAATGAATATTGTAAATGCACAAACAGTAATATCTCCACATTGCACGGTGCAATTCTGAAATTTTTAGCTTTTTCCTGCTAATCCTAGCATGATAAAGAAGATTCAAAGAGAGTGAGATGCCAGCTCGTTTCATTCAGTCAGTAGCTTCAAACATTTCTGGTATATGAAAAACATGTTTTTCAATGGCAAAAATCAATGAATATTGTAAATGCACAAACAGTAATATCTCCACATTGCACGGTGCAATTCTGAAATTTTTTGCTTTTTCCTGCTAATCCTAGCATGATAAAGAAGATTCAAAGAGAGTGAGATGCCAGCTCCTTTCATTCAGTCAGTAGCTTCAAACATTTCTGGTATATGAAAAACATGTTTTTCAATGGCAAAAATCAATGAATATTGTAAATGCACAAACAGTAATATCTCCACACTGCACGGTGCAATTCTGAAATTTTTTGCTTTTTCCTGCTAATCCTAGCATGATAAAGAAGATTCAAAGAGAGTGAGATGCCAGCTCCTTTCATTCAGTCAGTAGCTTCAAACATTTCTGGACGTTTTTCAATGGCAAAAATCAATGAATATTGTAAATGCACAAACAGTAATATCTCCACATTGCACGGTGCAATTCTGAAATTTTTTGCTTTTTCCTGCTAATCCTAGCATGATAAAGAAGATTCAAAGAGAGTGAGATGCCAGCTCCTTTCATTCAGTCAGTAGCTTCAAACATTTCTGGTATATGAAAAACATGTTTTTCAATGGCAAAAATCAATGAATATTGTAAATGCACAAACAGTAATATCTCCACATTGCAAGGTGCAATTCTGAAATTTTTAGCTTTTTCCTGTTAATCCTAGCATGATAAAGAAGATTCAAAGAGAGTGAGATGCCAGCTCCTTTCATTCAGTCAGTAGCTTCAAACATTTCTGGACGTTTTTCAATGGCAAAAATCAATGAATATTGTAAATGCACAAACAGTAATATCTCCACATTGCACGGTGCAATTCTGAAATTTTTAGCTTTTTCCTGCTAATCCTAGCATGATAAAGAAGATTCAAAGAGAGTGAGATGCCAGCTCGTTTCATTCAGTCAGTAGCTTCAAACATTTCTGGTATATGAAAAACATGTTTTTCAATGGCAAAAATCAATGAATATTGTAAATGCACAAACAGTAATATCTCCACATTGCACGGTGCAATTCTGAAATTTTTTGCTTTTTCCTGCTAATCCTAGCATGATAAAGAAGATTCAAAGAGAGTGAGATGCCAGCTCCTTTCATTCAGTCAGTAGCTTCAAACATTTCTGGTATATGAAAAACATGTTTTTCAATGGCAAAAATCAATGAATATTGTAAATGCACAAACAGTAATATCTCCACATTGCACGGTGCAATTCTGAAATTTTTTGCTTTTTCCTGCTAATCCTAGCATGATAAAGAAGATTCAAAGAGAGTGAGATGCCAGCTCCTTTCATTCAGTCAGTAGCTTCAAACATTTCTGGACGTTTTTCAATGGCAAAAATCAATGAATATTGTAAATGCACAAACAGTAATATCTCCACATTGCACGGTGCAATTCTGAAATTTTTTGCTTTTTCCTGCTAATCCTAGCATGATAAAGAAGATTCAAAGAGAGTGAGATGCCAGCTCCTTTCATTCAGTCAGTAGCTTCAAACATTTCTGGACGTTTTTCAATGGCAAAAATCAATGAATATTGTAAATGCACAAACAGTAATATCTCCACATTGCACGGTGCAATTCTGAAATTTTTTGCTTTTTCCTGTTAATCCTAGCATGATAAAGAAGATTCAAAGAGAGTGAGATGCCAGCTCCTTTCATTCAGTCAGTAGCTTCAAACATTTCTGTTATATGAAAAACATGTTTTTCAATGGCAAAAATCAATGAATATTGTAAATGCACAAACAGTAATATCTCCACATTGCACGGTGCAATTCTGAAATTTTTAGCTTTTTCCTGTTAATCCTAGCATGATAAAGAAGATTCAAAGAGAGTGAGATGCCAGCTCCTTTCATTCAGTCAGTAGCTTCAAACATTTCTGGTATATGAAAAACATGTTTTTCAATGGCAAAAATCAATGAATATTGTAAATGCACAAACAGTAATATCTCCACATTGCACGGTGCAATTCTGAAATTTTTAGCTTTTTCCTGTTAATCCTAGCATGATAAAGAAGATTCAAAGAGAGTGAGATGCCAGCTCCTTTCATTCAGTCAGTAGCTTCAAACATTTCTGGTATATGAAAAACATGTTTTTCAATGGCAAAAATCAATGAATATTGTAAATGCACAAACAGTAATATCTCCACATTGCAAGGTGCAATTCTGAAATTTTTAGCTTTTTCCTGTTAATCCTAGCATGATAAAGAAGATTCAAAGAGAGTGAGATGCCAGCTCCATTCATTCAGTCAGTAGCTTCAAACATTTCTGGTATATGAAAAACATGTTTTTCAATGGCAAAAATCAATGAATATTGTAAAAGCACAAACAGTAATATCTCCACATTGCAAGGTGCAATTCTGAAATTTTTAGCTTTTTCCTGTTAATCCTAGCATGATAAAGAAGATTCAAAGAGAGTGAGATGCCAGCTCCTTTCATTCAGTCAGTAGCTTCAAACATTTCTGGACGTTTTTCAATGGCAAAAATCAATGAATATTGTAAATGCACAAACAGTAATATCTCCACATTGCACGGTGCAATTCTGAAATTTTTAGCTTTTTCCTGCTAATCCTAGCATGATAAAGAAGATTCAAAGAGAGTGAGATGCCAGCTCGTTTCATTCAGTCAGTAGCTTCAAACATTTCTGGTATATGAAAAACATGTTTTTCAATGGCAAAAATCAATGAATATTGTAAATGCACAAACAGTAATATCTCCACATTGCACGGTGCAATTCTGAAATTTTTTGCTTTTTCCTGCTAATCCTAGCATGATAAAGAAGATTCAAAGAGAGTGAGATGCCAGCTCCTTTCATTCAGTCAGTAGCTTCAAACATTTCTGGTATATGAAAAACATGTTTTTCAATGGCAAAAATCAATGAATATTGTAAATGCACAAACAGTAATATCTCCACACTGCACGGTGCAATTCTGAAATTTTTTGCTTTTTCCTGCTAATCCTAGCATGATAAAGAAGATTCAAAGAGAGTGAGATGCCAGCTCCTTTCATTCAGTCAGTAGCTTCAAACATTTCTGGACGTTTTTCAATGGCAAAAATCAATGAATATTGTAAATGCACAAACAGTAATATCTCCACATTGCACGGTGCAATTCTGAAATTTTTTGCTTTTTCCTGCTAATCCTAGCATGATAAAGAAGATTCAAAGAGAGTGAGATGCCAGCTCCTTTCATTCAGTCAGTAGCTTCAAACATTTCTGGTATATGAAAAACATGTTTTTCAATGGCAAAAATCAATGAATATTGTAAATGCACAAACAGTAATATCTCCACATTGCAAGGTGCAATTCTGAAATTTTTAGCTTTTTCCTGTTAATCCTAGCATGATAAAGAAGATTCAAAGAGAGTGAGATGCCAGCTCCTTTCATTCAGTCAGTAGCTTCAAACATTTCTGGACGTTTTTCAATGGCAAAAATCAATGAATATTGTAAATGCACAAACAGTAATATCTCCACATTGCACGGTGCAATTCTGAAATTTTTAGCTTTTTCCTGCTAATCCTAGCATGATAAAGAAGATTCAAAGAGAGTGAGATGCCAGCTCGTTTCATTCAGTCAGTAGCTTCAAACATTTCTGGTATATGAAAAACATGTTTTTCAATGGCAAAAATCAATGAATATTGTAAATGCACAAACAGTAATATCTCCACATTGCACGGTGCAATTCTGAAATTTTTTGCTTTTTCCTGCTAATCCTAGCATGATAAAGAAGATTCAAAGAGAGTGAGATGCCAGCTCCTTTCATTCAGTCAGTAGCTTCAAACATTTCTGGTATATGAAAAACATGTTTTTCAATGGCAAAAATCAATGAATATTGTAAATGCACAAACAGTAATATCTCCACATTGCACGGTGCAATTCTGAAATTTTTTGCTTTTTCCTGCTAATCCTAGCATGATAAAGAAGATTCAAAGAGAGTGAGATGCCAGCTCCTTTCATTCAGTCAGTAGCTTCAAACATTTCTGGACGTTTTTCAATGGCAAAAATCAATGAATATTGTAAATGCACAAACAGTAATATCTCCACATTGCACGGTGCAATTCTGAAATTTTTTGCTTTTTCCTGCTAATCCTAGCATGATAAAGAAGATTCAAAGAGAGTGAGATGCCAGCTCCTTTCATTCAGTCAGTAGCTTCAAACATTTCTGGTATATGAAAAACATGTTTTTCAATGGCAAAAATCAATGAATATTGTAAATGCACAAACAGTAATATCTCCACATTGCAAGGTGCAATTCTGAAATTTTTTGCTTTTTCCTGCTAATCCTAGCATGATAAAGAAGATTCAAAGAGAGTGAGATGCCAGCTCCTTTCATTCAGTCAGTAGCTTCAAACATTTCTGGTATATGAAAAACATGTTTTTCAATGGCAAAAATCAATGAATATTGTAAATGCACAAACAGTAATATCTCCACATTGCAAGGTGCAATTCTGAAATTTTTAGCTTTTTCCTGTTAATCCTAGCATGATAAAGAAGATTCAAAGAGAGTGAGATGCCAGCTCCTTTCATTCAGTCAGTAGCTTCAAACATTTCTGGACGTTTTTCAATGGCAAAAATCAATGAATATTGTAAATGCACAAACAGTAATATCTCCACATTGCAAGGTGCAATTCTGAAATTTTTAGCTTTTTCCTGCTAATCCTAGCATGATAAAGAAGATTCAAAGAGAGTGAGATGCCAGCTCCTTTCATTCAGTCAGTAGCTTCAAACATTTCTGGTATACGAAAAACATGTTTTTCAATGGCAAAAATCAATGAATATTGTAAATGCACAAACAGTAATATCTCCACATTGCACGGTGCAATTCTGAAATTTTTTGCTTTTTCCTGCTAATCCTAGCATGATAAAGAAGATTCAAAGAGAGTGAGATGCCAGCTCCTTTCATTCAGTCAGTAGCTTCAAACATTTCTGGTATATGAAAAACATGTTTTTCAATGGCAAAAATCAATGAATATTGTAAATGCACAAACAGTAATATCTCCACATTGCACGGTGCAATTCTGAAATTTTTAGCTTTTTCCTGTTAATCCTAGCATGATAAAGAAGATTCAAAGAGAGTGAGATGCCAGCTCCTTTCATTCAGTCAGTAGCTTCAAACATTTCTGGTATATGAAAAACATGTTTTTCAATGGCAAAAATCAATGAATATTGTAAATGCACAAACAGTAATATCTCCACATTGCAAGGTGCAATTCTGAAATTTTTTGCTTTTTCCTGCTAATCCTAGCATGATAAAGAAGATTCAAAGAGAGTGAGATGCCAGCTCCTTTCATTCAGTCAGTAGCTTCAAACATTTCTGGTATATGAAAAACATGTTTTTCAATGGCAAAAATCAATGAATATTGTAAATGCACAAACAGTAATATCTCCACATTGCAAGGTGCAATTCTGAAATTTTTTGCTTTTTCCTGCTAATCCTAGCATGATAAAGAAGATTCAAAGAGAGTGAGATGCCAGCTCCTTTCATTCAGTCAGTAGCTTCAAACATTTCTGGTATATGAAAAACATGTTTTTCAATGGCAAAAATCAATGAATATTGTAAATGCACAAACAGTAATATCTCCACATTGCACGGTGCAATTCTGAAATTTTTTGCTTTTTCCTGCTAATCCTAGCATGATAAAGAAGATTCAAAGAGAGTGAGATGCCAGCTCCTTTCATTCAGTCAGTAGCTTCAAACATTTCTGGTATATGAAAAACATGTTTTTCAATGGCAAAAATCAATGAATATTGTAAATGCACAAACAGTAATATCTCCACATTGCAAGGTGCAATTCTGAAATTTTTAGCTTTTTCCTGCTAATCCTAGCATGATAAAGAAGATTCAAAGAGAGTGAGATGCCAGCTCCTTTCATTCAGTCAGTAGCTTCAAACATTTCTGGTATATGAAAAACATGTTTTTCAATGGCAAAAATCAATGAATATTGTAAATGCACAAACAGTAATATCTCCACATTGCAAGGTGCAATTCTGAAATTTTTAGCTTTTTCCTGCTAATCCTAGCATGATAAAGAAGATTCAAAGAGAGTGAGATGCCAGCTCCTTTCATTCAGTCAGTAGCTTCAAACATTTCTGGTATATGAAAAACATGTTTTTCAATGGCAAAAATCAATGAATATTGTAAATGCACAAACAGTAATATCTCCACATTGCAAGGTGCAATTCTGAAATTTTTATCTTTTTCCTGTTAATCCTAGCATGATAAAGAAGATTCAAAGAGAGTGAGATGCCAGCTCCTTTCATTCAGTCAGTAGCTTCAAACATTTCTGGACGTTTTTCAATGGCAAAAATCAATGAATATTGTAAATGCACAAACAGTAATATCTCCACATTGCAAGGTGCAATTCTGAAATTTTTAGCTTTTTCCTGCTAATCCTAGCATGATAAAGAAGATTCAAAGAGAGAGAGATGCCAGCTCCTTTCATTCAGTCAGTAGCTTCAAACATTTCTGGTATATGAAAAACATGTTTTTCAATGGCAAAAATCAATGAATATTGTAAATGCACAAACAGTAATATCTCCACATTGCACGGTGCAATTCTGAAATTTTTTGCTTTTTCCTGCTAATCCTAGCATGATAAAGAAGATTCAAAGAGAGTGAGATGCCAGCTCCTTTCATTCAGTCAGTAGCTTCAAACATTTCTGGACGTTTTTCAATGGCAAAAATCAATGAATATTGTAAATGCACAAACAGTAATATCTCCACATTGCACGGTGCAATTCTGAAATTTTTTGCTTTTTCCTGCTAATCCTAGCATGATAAAGAAGATTCAAAGAGAGTGAGATGCCAGCTACTTTCATTCAGTCAGTAGCTTCAAACATTTCTGGTATATGAAAAACATGTTTTTCAATGGCAAAAATCAATGAATATTGTAAATGCACAAACAGTAATATCTCCACATTGCACGGTGCAATTCTGAAATTTTTTGCTTTTTCCTGCTAATCCTAGCATGATAAAGAAGATTCAAAGAGAGTGAGATGCCAGCTCCTTTCATTCAGTCAGTAGCTTCAAACATTTCTGGTATATGAAAAACATGTTTTTCAATGGCAAAAATCAATGAATATTGTAAATGCACAAACAGTAATATCTCCACATTGCACGGTGCAATTCTGAAATTTTTAGCTTTTTCCTGTTAATCCTAGCATGATAAAGAAGATTCAAAGAGAGTGAGATGCCAGCTCCTTTCATTCAGTCAGTAGCTTCAAACATTTCTGGTATATGAAAAACATGTTTTTCAATGGCAAAAATCAATGAATATTGTAAATGCACAAACAGTAATATCTCCACATTGCAAGGTGCAATTCTGAAATTTTTTGCTTTTTCCTGCTAATCCTAGCATGATAAAGAAGATTCAAAGAGAGTGAGATGCCAGCTCCTTTCATTCAGTCAGTAGCTTCAAACATTTCTGGTATATGAAAAACATGTTTTTCAATGGCAAAAATCAATGAATATTGTAAATGCACAAACAGTAATATCTCCACATTGCAAGGTGCAATTCTGAAATTTTTTGCTTTTTCCTGCTAATCCTAGCATGATAAAGAAGATTCAAAGAGAGTGAGATGCCAGCTGCTTTCATTCAGTCAGTAGCTTCAAACATTTCTGGACGTTTTTCAATGGCAAAAATCAATGAATATTGTAAATGCACAAACAGTAATATCTCCACATTGCAAGGTGCAATTCTGAAATTTTTAGCTTTTTCCTGTTAATCCTAGCATGATAAAGAAGATTCAAAGAGAGTGAGATGCCAGCTCCTTTCATTCAGTCAGTAGCTTCAAACATTTCTGGTATATGAAAAACATGTTTTTCAATGGCAAAAATCAATGAATATTGTAAATGCACAAACAGTAATATCTCCACATTGCAAGGTGCAATTCTGAAATTTTTAGCTTTTTCCTGTTAATCCTAGCATGATAAAGAAGATTCAAAGAGAGTGAGATGCCAGCTCCTTTCATTCAGTCAGTAGCTTCAAACATTTCTGGACGTTTTTCAATGGCAAAAATCAATGAATATTGTAAATGCACAAACAGTAATATCTCCACATTGCACGGTGCAATTCTGAAATTTTTAGCTTTTTCCTGTTAATCCTAGCATGATAAAGAAGATTCAAAGAGAGTGAGATGCCAGCTCCTTTCATTCAGTCAGTAGCTTCAAACATTTCTGGTATATGAAAAACATGTTTTTCAATGGCAAAAATCAATGAATATTGTAAATGCACAAACAGTAATATCTCCACATTGCAAGGTGCAATTCTGAAATTTTTAGCTTTTTCCTGCTAATCCTAGCATGATAAAGAAGATTCAAAGAGAGTGAGATGCCAGCTCCTTTCATTCAGTCAGTAGCTTCAAACATTTCTGGACGTTTTTCAATGGCAAAAATCAATGAATATTGTAAATGCACAAACAGTAATATCTCCACATTGCACGGTGCAATTCTGAAATTTTTAGCTTTTTCCTGTTAATCCTAGCATGATAAAGAAGATTCAAAGAGAGTGAGATGCCAGCTCCTTTCATTCAGTCAGTAGCTTCAAACATTTCTGGTATATGAAAAACATGTTTTTCAATGGCAAAAATCAATGAATATTGTAAATGCACAAACAGTAATATCTCCACATTGCAAGGTGCAATTCTGAAATTTTTAGCTTTTTCCTGCTAATCCTAGCATGATAAAGAAGATTCAAAGAGAGTGAGATGCCAGCTCCTTTCATTCAGTCAGTAGCTTCAAACATTTCTGGTATATGAAAAACATGTTTTTCAATGGCAAAAATCAATGAATATTGTAAATGCACAAACAGTAATATCTCCACATTGCAAGGTGCAATTCTGAAATTTTTAGCTTTTTCCTGCTAATCCTAGCATGATAAACAAGATTCAAAGAGAGTGAGATGCCAGCTCCTTTCATTCAGTCAGTAGCTTCAAACATTTCTGGTATATGAAAAACATGTTTTTCAATGGCAAAAATCAATGAATATTGTAAATGCACAAACAGTAATATCTCCACATTGCAAGGTGCAATTCTGAAATTTTTTGCTTTTTCCTGCTAATCCTAGCATGATAAAGAAGATTCAAAGAGAGTGAGATGCCAGCTCCTTTCATTCAGTCAGTAGCTTCAAACATTTCTGGTATATGAAAAACATGTTTTTCAATGGCAAAAATCAATGAATATTGTAAATGCACAAACAGTAATATCTCCACATTGCACGGTGCAATTCTGAAATTTTTAGCTTTTTCCTGCTAATCCTAGCATGATAAAGAAGATTCAAAGAGAGTGAGATGCCAGCTCCTTTCATTCAGTCAGTAGCTTCAAACATTTCTGGTATATGAAAAACATGTTTTTCAATGGCAAAAATCAATGAATATTGTAAATGCACAAACAGTAATATCTCCACATTGCACGGTGCAATTCTGAAATTTTTAGCTTTTTCCTGTTAATCCTAGCATGATAAAGAAGATTCAAAGAGAGTGAGATGCCAGCTCCTTTCATTCAGTCAGTAGCTTCAAACATTTCTGGTATATGAAAAACATGTTTTTCATTGGCAAAAATCAATGAATATTGTAAATGCACAAACAGTAATATCTCCACATTGCACGGTGCAATTCTGAAATTTTTTGCTTTTTCCTGTTAATCCTAGCATGATAAAGAAGATTCAAAGAGAGTGAGATGCCAGCTCCTTTCATTCAGTCAGTAGCTTCAAACATTTCTGGTATATGAAAAACATGTTTTTCAATGGCAAAAATCAATGAATATTGTAAATGCACAAACAGTAATATCTCCACATTGCACGGTGCAATTCTGAAATTTTTTGCTTTTTCCTGCTAATCCTAGCATGATAAAGAAGATTCAAAGAGAGTGAGATGCCAGCTCCTTTCATTCAGTCAGTAGCTTCAAACATTTCTGGTATATGAAAAACATGTTTTTCAATGGCAAAAATCAATGAATATTGTAAATGCACAAACAGTAATATCTCCACATTGCACGGTGCAATTCTGAAATTTTTTGCTTTTTCCTGCTAATCCTAGCATGATAAAGAAGATTCAAAGAGAGTGAGATGCCAGCTCCTTTCATTCAGTCAGTAGCTTCAAACATTTCTGGACGTTTTTCAATGGCAAAAATCAATGAATATTGTAAATGCACAAACAGTAATATCTCCACATTGCACGGTGCAATTCTGAAATTTTTAGCTTTTTCCTGCTAATCCTAGCATGATAAAGAAGATTCAAAGAGAGTGAGATGCCAGCTCCTTTCATTCAGTCAGTAGCTTCAAACATTTCTGGACGTTTTTCAATGGCAAAAATCAATGAATATTGTAAATGCACAAACAGTAATATCTCCACATTGCAAGGTGCAATTCTGAAATTTTTAGCTTTTTCCTGCTAATCCTAGCATGATAAAGAAGATTCAAAGAGAGTGAGATGCCAGCTCCTTTCATTCAGTCAGTAGCTTCAAACATTTCTGGTATATGAAAAACATGTTTTTCAATGGCAAAAATCAATGAATATTGTAAATGCACAAACAGTAATATCTCCACATTGCACGGTGCAATTCTGAAATTTTTTGCTTTTTCCTGTTAATCCTAGCATGATAAAGAAGATTCAAAGAGAGTGAGATGCCAGCTCCTTTCATTCAGTCAGTGGCTTCAAACATTTCTGGTATATGAAAAACATGTTTTTCAATGGCAAAAATCAATGAATATTGTAAATGCACAAACAGTAATATCTCCACATTGCACGGTGCAATTCTGAAATTTTTAGCTTTTTCCTGCTAATCCTAGCATGATAAAGAAGATTCAAAGAGAGTGAGATGCCAGCTCCTTTCATTCAGTCAGTAGCTTCAAACATTTCTGGTATATGAAAAACATGTTTTTCAATGGCAAAAATCAATGAATATTGTAAATGCACAAACAGTAATATCTCCACATTGCACGGTGCAATTCTGAAATTTTTAGCTTTTTCCTGCTAATCCTAGCATGATAAAGAAGATTCAAAGAGAGTGAGATGCCAGCTCCTTTCATTCAGTCAGTAGCTTCAAACATTTCTGGTATATGAAAAACATGTTTTTCAATGGCAAAAATCAATGAATATTGTAAATGCACAAACAGTAATATCTCCACATTGCACGGTGCAATTCTGAAATTTTTAGCTTTTTCCTGTTAATCCTAGCATGATAAAGAAGATTCAAAGAGAGTGAGATGCCAGCTCCTTTCATTCAGTCAGTAGCTTCAAACATTTCTGGTATATGAAAAACATGTTTTTCATTGGCAAAAATCAATGAATATTGTAAATGCACAAACAGTAATATCTCCACATTGCACGGTGCAATTCTGAAATTTTTTGCTTTTTCCTGTTAATCCTAGCATGATAAAGAAGATTCAAAGAGAGTGAGATGCCAGCTCCTTTCATTCAGTCAGTAGCTTCAAACATTTCTGGTATATGAAAAACATGTTTTTCAATGGCAAAAATCAATGAATATTGTAAATGCACAAACAGTAATATCTCCACATTGCACGGTGCAATTCTGAAATTTTTTGCTTTTTCCTGCTAATCCTAGCATGATAAAGAAGATTCAAAGAGAGTGAGATGCCAGCTCCTTTCATTCAGTCAGTAGCTTCAAACATTTCTGGTATATGAAAAACATGTTTTTCAATGGCAAAAATCAATGAATATTGTAAATGCACAAACAGTAATATCTCCACATTGCACGGTGCAATTCTGAAATTTTTTGCTTTTTCCTGCTAATCCTAGCATGATAAAGAAGATTCAAAGAGAGTGAGATGCCAGCTCCTTTCATTCAGTCAGTAGCTTCAAACATTTCTGGACGTTTTTCAATGGCAAAAATCAATGAATATTGTAAATGCACAAACAGTAATATCTCCACATTGCACGGTGCAATTCTGAAATTTTTAGCTTTTTCCTGCTAATCCTAGCATGATAAAGAAGATTCAAAGAGAGTGAGATGCCAGCTCCTTTCATTCAGTCAGTAGCTTCAAACATTTCTGGACGTTTTTCAATGGCAAAAATCAATGAATATTGTAAATGCACAAACAGTAATATCTCCACATTGCAAGGTGCAATTCTGAAATTTTTAGCTTTTTCCTGCTAATCCTAGCATGATAAAGAAGATTCAAAGAGAGTGAGATGCCAGCTCCTTTCATTCAGTCAGTAGCTTCAAACATTTCTGGTATATGAAAAACATGTTTTTCAATGGCAAAAATCAATGAATATTGTAAATGCACAAACAGTAATATCTCCACATTGCACGGTGCAATTCTGAAATTTTTTGCTTTTTCCTGTTAATCCTAGCATGATAAAGAAGATTCAAAGAGAGTGAGATGCCAGCTCCTTTCATTCAGTCAGTGGCTTCAAACATTTCTGGTATATGAAAAACATGTTTTTCAATGGCAAAAATCAATGAATATTGTAAATGCACAAACAGTAATATCTCCACATTGCACGGTGCAATTCTGAAATTTTTAGCTTTTTCCTGCTAATCCTAGCATGATAAAGAAGATTCAAAGAGAGTGAGATGCCAGCTCCTTTCATTCAGTCAGTAGCTTCAAACATTTCTGGTATATGAAAAACATGTTTTTCAATGGCAAAAATCAATGAATATTGTAAATGCACAAACAGTAATATCTCCACATTGCACGGTGCAATTCTGAAATTTTTAGCTTTTTCCTGCTAATCCTAGCATGATAAAGAAGATTCAAAGAGAGTGAGATGCCAGCTCCTTTCATTCAGTCAGTAGCTTCAAACATTTCTGGACGTTTTTCAATGGCAAAAATCAATGAATATTGTAAATGCACAAACAGTAATATCTCCACATTGCACGGTGCAATTCTGAAATTTTTTGCTTTTTCCTGTTAATCCTAGCATGATAAAGAAGATTCAAAGAGAGTGAGATGCCAGCTCCTTTCATTCAGTCAGTAGCTTCAAACATTTCTGGTATATGAAAAACATGTTTTTCAATGGCAAAAATCAATGAATATTGTAAATGCACAAACAGTAATATCTCCACATTGCAAGGTGCAATTCTGAAATTTTTTGCTTTTTCCTGTTAATCCTAGCATGATAAAGAAGATTCAAAGAGAGTGAGATGCCAGCTCCTTTCATTCAGTCAGTAGCTTCAAACATTTCTGGACGTTTTTCAATGGCAAAAATCAATGAATATTGTAAATGCACAAACAGTAATATCTCCACATTGCAAGGTGCAATTCTGAAATTTTTAGCTTTTTCCTGTTAATCCTAGCATGATAAAGAAGATTCAAAGAGAGTGAGATGCCAGCTCCTTTCATTCAGTCAGTAGCTTCAAACATTTCTGGTATATGAAAAACATGTTTTTCAATGGCAAAAATCAATGAATATTGTAAATGCACAAACAGTAATATCTCCACATTGCACGGTGCAATTCTGAAATTTTTTGCTTTTTCCTGCTAATCCTAGCATGATAAAGAAGATTCAAAGAGAGTGAGATGCCAGCTCCTTTCATTCAGTCAGTAGCTTCAAACATTTCTGGTATATGAAAAACATGTTTTTCAATGGCAAAAATCAATGAATATTGTAAATGCACAAACAGTAATATCTCCACATTGCACGGTGCAATTCTGAAATTTTTTGCTTTTTCCTGCTAATCCTAGCATGATAAAGAAGATTCAAAGAGAGTGAGATGCCAGCTCCTTTCATTCAGTCAGTAGCTTCAAACATTTCTGGACGTTTTTCAATGGCAAAAATCAATGAATATTGTAAATGCACAAACAGTAATATCTCCACATTGCACGGTGCAATTCTGAAATTTTTAGCTTTTTCCTGCTAATCCTAGCATGATAAAGAAGATTCAAAGAGAGTGAGATGCCAGCTCCTTTCATTCAGTCAGTAGCTTCAAACATTTCTGGACGTTTTTCAATGGCAAAAATCAATGAATATTGTAAATGCACAAACAGTAATATCTCCACATTGCAAGGTGCAATTCTGAAATTTTTAGCTTTTTCCTGCTAATCCTAGCATGATAAAGAAGATTCAAAGAGAGTGAGATGCCAGCTCCTTTCATTCAGTCAGTAGCTTCAAACATTTCTGGTATATGAAAAACATGTTTTTCAATGGCAAAAATCAATGAATATTGTAAATGCACAAACAGTAATATCTCCACATTGCAAGGTGCAATTCTGAAATTTTTAGCTTTTTCCTGCTAATCCTAGCATGATAAAGAAGATTCAAAGAGAGTGAGATGCCAGCTCCTTTCATTCAGTCAGTAGCTTCAAACATTTCTGGTATATGAAAAACATGTTTTTCAATGGCAAAAATCAATGAATATTGTAAATGCACAAACAGTAATATCTCCACATTGCACGGTGCAATTCTGAAATTTTTTGCTTTTTCCTGCTAATCCTAGCATGATAAAGAAGATTCAAAGAGAGTGAGATGCCAGCTCCTTTCATTCAGTCAGTAGCTTCAAACATTTCTGGTATATGAAAAACATGTTTTTCAATGGCAAAAATCAATGAATATTGTAAATGCACAAACAGTAATATCTCCACATTGCAAGGTGCAATTCTGAAATTTTTAGCTTTTTCCTGCTAATCCTAGCATGATAAAGAAGATTCAAAGAGAGTGAGATGCCAGCTCCTTTCATTCAGTCAGTAGCTTCAAACATTTCTGGTATATGAAAAACATGTTTTTCAATGGCAAAAATCAATGAATATTGTAAATGCACAAACAGTAATATCTCCACATTGCAAGGTGCAATTCTGAAATTTTTTGCTTTTTCCTGTTAATCCTAGCATGATAAAGAAGATTCAAAGAGAGTGAGATGCCAGCTCCTTTCATTCAGTCAGTAGCTTCAAACATTTCTGGACGTTTTTCAATGGCAAAAATCAATGAATATTGTAAATGCACAAACAGTAATATCTCCACATTGCAAGGTGCAATTCTGAAATTTTTAGCTTTTTCCTGCTAATCCTAGCATGATAAAGAAGATTCAAAGAGAGTGAGATGCCAGCTCCTTTCATTCAGTCAGTAGCTTCAAACATTTCTGGTATATGAAAAACATGTTTTTCAATGGCAAAAATCAATGAATATTGTAAATGCACAAACAGTAATATCTCCACATTGCACGGTGCAATTCTGAAATTTTTAGCTTTTTCCTGTTAATCCTAGCATGATAAAGAAGATTCAAAGAGAGTGAGATGCCAGCTCCTTTCATTCAGTCAGTAGCTTCAAACATTTCTGGTATATGAAAAACATGTTTTTCAATGGCAAAAATCAATGAATATTGTAAATGCACAAACAGTAATATCTCCACATTGCAAGGTGCAATTCTGAAATTTTTTGCTTTTTCCTGCTAATCCTAGCATGATAAAGAAGATTCAAAGAGAGTGAGATGCCAGCTCCTTTCATTCAGTCAGTAGCTTCAAACATTTCTGGTATATGAAAAACATGTTTTTCAATGGCAAAAATCAATGAATATTGTAAATGCACAAACAGTAATATCTCCACATTGCAAGGTGCAATTCTGAAATTTTTTGCTTTTTCCTGTTAATCCTAGCATGATAAAGAAGATTCAAAGAGAGTGAGATGCCAGCTCCTTTCATTCAGTCAGTAGCTTCAAACATTTCTGGACGTTTTTCAATGGCAAAAATCAATGAATATTGTAAATGCACAAACAGTAATATCTCCACATTGCACGGTGCAATTCTGAAATTTTTTGCTTTTTCCTGCTAATCCTAGCATGATAAAGAAGATTCAAAGAGAGTGAGATGCCAGCTCCTTTCATTCAGTCAGTAGCTTCAAACATTTCTGGTATATGAAAAACATGTTTTTCAATGGCAAAAATCAATGAATATTGTAAATGCACAAACAGTAATATCTCCACATTGCACGGTGCAATTCTGAAATTTTTTGCTTTTTCCTGTTAATCCTAGCATGATAAAGAAGATTCAAAGAGAGTGAGATGCCAGCTCCTTTCATTCAGTCAGTAGCTTCAAACATTTCTGGTATATGAAAAACATGTTTTTCAATGGCAAAAATCAATGAATATTGTAAATGCACAAACAGTAATATCTCCACATTGCAAGGTGCAATTCTGAAATTTTTAGCTTTTTCCTGTTAATCCTAGCATGATAAAGAAGATTCAAAGAGAGTGAGATGCCAGCTCCTTTCATTCAGTCAGTAGCTTCAAACATTTCTGGTATATGAAAAACATGTTTTTCAATGGCAAAAATCAATGAATATTGTAAATGCACAAACAGTAATATCTCCACATTGCACGGTGCAATTCTGAAATTTTTAGCTTTTTCCTGTTAATCCTAGCATGATAAAGAAGATTCAAAGAGAGTGAGATGCCAGCTCCTTTCATTCAGTCAGTAGCTTCAAACATTTCTGGTATATGAAAAACATGTTTTTCAATGGCAAAAATCAATGAATATTGTAAATGCACAAACAGTAATATCTCCACATTGCACGGTGCAATTCTGAAATTTTTTGCTTTTTCCTGCTAATCCTAGCATGATAAAGAAGATTCAAAGAGAGTGAGATGCCAGCTCCTTTCATTCAGTCAGTAGCTTCAAACATTTCTGGTATATGAAAAACATGTTTTTCAATGGCAAAAATCAATGAATATTGTAAATGCACAAACAGTAATATCTCCACATTGCACGGTGCAATTCTGAAATTTTTTGCTTTTTCCTGCTAATCCTAGCATGATAAAGAAGATTCAAAGAGAGTGAGATGCCAGCTCCTTTCATTCAGTCAGTAGCTTCAAACATTTCTGGTATATGAAAAACATGTTTTTCAATGGCAAAAATCAATGAATATTGTAAATGCACAAACAGTAATATCTCCACATTGCACGGTGCAATTCTGAAATTTTTTGCTTTTTCCTGTTAATCCTAGCATGATAAAGAAGATTCAAAGAGAGTGAGATGCCAGCTCCTTTCATTCAGTCAGTAGCTTCAAACATTTCTGGTATATGAAAAACATGTTTTTCAATGGCAAAAATCAATGAATATTGTAAATGCACAAACAGTAATATCTCCACATTGCACGGTGCAATTCTGAAATTTTTAGCTTTTTCCTGTTAATCCTAGCATGATAAAGAAGATTCAAAGAGAGTGAGATGCCAGCTCCTTTCATTCAGTCAGTAGCTTCAAACATTTCTGGACGTTTTTCAATGGCAAAAATCAATGAATATTGTAAATGCACAAACAGTAATATCTCCACATTGCAAGGTGCAATTCTGAAATTTTTTGCTTTTTCCTGCTAATCCTAGCATGATAAAGAAGATTCAAAGAGAGTGAGATGCCAGCTCCTTTCATTCAGTCAGTAGCTTCAAACATTTCTGGTATATGAAAAACATGTTTTTCAATGGCAAAAATCAATGAATATTGTAAATGCACAAACAGTAATATCTCCACATTGCACGGTGCAATTCTGAAATTTTTTGCTTTTTCCTGTTAATCCTAGCATGATAAAGAAGATTCAAAGAGAGTGAGATGCCAGCTCCTTTCATTCAGTCAGTAGCTTCAAACATTTCTGGTATATGAAAAATGTTTTTCAATGGCAAAAATCAATGAATATTGTAAATGCACAAACAGTAATATCTCCACATTGCAAGGTGCAATTCTGAAATTTTTAGCTTTTTCCTGTTAATCCTAGCATGATAAAGAAGATTCAAAGAGAGTGAGATGCCAGCTCCTTTCATTCAGTCAGTAGCTTCAAACATTTCTGGTATATGAAAAACATGTTTTTCAATGGCAAAAATCAATGAATATTGTAAATGCACAAACAGTAATATCTCCACATTGCACGGTGCAATTCTGAAATTTTTAGCTTTTTCCTGTTAATCCTAGCATGATAAAGAAGATTCAAAGAGAGTGAGATGCCAGCTCCTTTCATTCAGTCACTAGCTTCAAACATTTCTGGTATATGAAAAACATGTTTTTCAATGGCAAAAATCAATGAATATTGTAAATGCACAAACAGTAATATCTCCACATTGCACGGTGCAATTCTGAAATTTTTTGCTTTTTCCTGCTAATCCTAGCATGATAAAGAAGATTCAAAGAGAGTGAGATGCCAGCTCCTTTCATTCAGTCAGTAGCTTCAAACATTTCTGGTATATGAAAAACATGTTTTTCAATGGCAAAAATCAATGAATATTGTAAATGCACAAACAGTAATATCTCCACATTGCAAGGTGCAATTCTGAAATTTTTAGCTTTTTCCTGTTAATCCTAGCATGATAAAGAAGATTCAAAGAGAGTGAGATGCCAGCTCCTTTCATTCAGTCAGTAGCTTCAAACATTTCTGGACGTTTTTCAATGGCAAAAATCAATGAATATTGTAAATGCACAAACAGTAATATCTCCACATTGCAAGGTGCAATTCTGAAATTTTTAGCTTTTTCCTGTTAATCCTAGCATGATAAAGAAGATTCAAAGAGAGTGAGATGCCAGCTCCTTTCATTCAGTCAGTAGCTTCAAACATTTCTGGTATATGAAAAACATGTTTTTCAATGGCAAAAATCAATGAATATTGTAAATGCACAAACAGTAATATCTCCACATTGCACGGTGCAATTCTGAAATTTTTTGCTTTTTCCTGCTAATCCTAGCATGATAAAGAAGATTCAAAGAGAGTGAGATGCCAGCTCCTTTCATTCAGTCAGTAGCTTCAAACATTTCTGGTATATGAAAAACATGTTTTTCAATGGCAAAAATCAATGAATATTGTAAATGCACAAACAGTAATATCTCCACATTGCACGGTGCAATTCTGAAATTTTTTGCTTTTTCCTGCTAATCCTAGCATGATAAAGAAGATTCAAAGAGAGTGAGATGCCAGCTCCTTTCATTCAGT
>NW_027368929.1:0-46275 GCF_046119375.1 Phyllobates terribilis | reverse complement strand
AAGTTAGTGCCCGAATATGTTGCATTTGACTAATACGTGTTGGAATATATTTTCTTTGACGACTAAGTGTTGGAATATGTTGCATATTACGCGTAAGTGCGGAATACGTTGCATTTGACGAGGAAGTGTTGGAATACGTTGCATTTGACAAGCAAGTGTCGAAATATGTTGTCGTGGACTAAAACGCGTTGGAATATGTTTTCTTTGACAAGTAAATGTTGGAATGTGTGTCATTTGAGGTGTAAATGTCAAAATACATTGCATTTGACGAGTAAGTGTCAGAATGTGTTGCATTTCACGAGTAAGTGTCGGAATATGTCGCATTTGACGAGTAAGTGTTGGGATATGTTGCATTTAACGAGTAAGTGTCCGAATACGTTACATTTGACGATTAAGTGTCGCAATATGGTTCATTAGATGAGTAAGTGTCGGAATATGTTGCATTTGATGAGTAAGTTTTGGAAAATGTTGCATTTGACACATGCGTGTCGGATATGTTTCCTTTGATGAGTAAGTATCGTAATAAGCTGCATTTGACGAGTAAGTGTCGGAATTTGTTGGATTGGACGAGTTATGTCAGAATGTGTTACCTTTCACTAATACTTGTCAGAATATGTTTCCTTTGATGAGAAAGTGTCTATATATGTTGCATTTGACGAGTAAGTGTTGGAATACTTTGCATTAGACAAGTACGTGTCGGAATACGTTGCATTTGACGAGTTAGAGTCAGAATATGTTGTCTTTGACTAATACGTGTTGAAATATGTTGCATTTGATGATTAAGTGCCGGAATATATTGCCTTGGACTAATACGTGTTGGAATATGTTTTCTTTGACAAGTAAGTTTCGGAATATGTGTCATTTTAGAAGCAAGTGTCAGAATACGTTGCGTTTCACGAGTAAGTGTTGGAATATGTTGCATTTGACGAGTAAGTGTCGGAATATGTTGCCTGTGACTAATAAGTGTCGGAAGATGTTGCTTTGATGAGTAAGTTTGCGAATACGTTGCATTTAGCATGTATGTGTATGAATGTGTTTTCTTTTACTAATATGTGTCGGAATATGTTTCCTTTGTTGAGTAAGTGTCAGAAAAAGTTACATTTGATGAGTAAGTGTCGGAATGCGTTGGATTGGGCGAGTAAGTGTCGGAACATGTTACCTCTGACTAATACGTGTAGGAATATGTTTCCTTTCATGAGTAAGTGTCGGAATATGTTGCATTTGACGAGTAAGTGTCAGAATACGTTGCATTTATACGATGAAGTGTCGGAATATGATGCATTTGACGACTAAGTGTCGGAGTACGTTGCATTTGATGAGTAAGTGTTGGAATATGTTGCATTGGACTAATACGTGTTGGAATATGTTTTCTTTGACGAGTAAGTGTCGGAATTTGTTGGATTTGACAATTAAGTGTCAAAATACCTTACACTTGACGAGTAACTGCCGGAATATGTCGCATTTCCTAAGTAAGTGTCGGAATATGATGCATTTTACGAGTAAATGTCTGAATATGTTGCCTTCGACTATTATATGTTGGAATATGTTTTCTTTGACGAGTAGTTGTCGGAATATGTTGCCTTCGACTATTACGTATTGGAATATGTTTTCTTTGACGAGTAGGTGTCGGAATATGTTGCTTTTGACGAGTTAGTGTCAGAATACATTGCATTTGACGATTATGTATCTGAATATGTTGTGTTGGACTAATACGTATTGGAATATGTTCTAATTGACGAGTAAGTATCGGAATATGTTTCCTTTAACTAATATGTGTCAAAATATTATGAGTAAGTGTCGAATATGTTGCATTTGACAAGTAAGTGTCAGAATACGTTGCATTTGACGAGTAAGTTTGAGAAAATTTTGTATTTGATGAGTAAATATCGAAATACATTGCATTTCACGAGTAAGTGTCGGAATATGTTGCCCTGGACTAATATGTTTTGGAATATGTTTTCTTTGACGAGTAATTTTTGGAGTTTGTGTCATTTGAGATGCAAGTGTCAGAATACGTTGCATTTAACGAGTAAGTTTCGGAATATGTTGTATTTGACGAGTAAATGTCGAAATATGTTGTCGTGGACTAAAACGCGTTGGAATATGTTTTCTTTGACAAGTAAGTGTTGGAATGTGTGTCATTTGTGGTGTAAATGTCAAAATACATTGCATTTGACGAGTAAGTGTCAGAATATGTTGCATTTCACGAGTAAGTGTCGGAATATGTCGCATTTGACGAGTAAGTGTTGGGATATGTTGCATTTAACAAGTAAGTGTCCGAATACGTAGCATTTGACGATTAAGTGTCAAAATATGGTTCATTTGATGAGTAAGTGTCGGAATATGTTGCATTTGATGAGTAAGTTTTGGAAAATGTTGCATTTGACACATGCGTGTCGGATATGTTTCCTTTGATGAGTAAGTATCGTAATAAGCTGCATTTGACGAGTAAGTGTCGGAATTTGTTGGATTGGACGAGTTATGTCAGAATGTGTTACCTTTCACTAATACCTGTCAGAATATGTTTCCTTTGATGAGAAAGTGTCTATATATGTTGCATTTGACGAGTAAGTGTTGAAATACTTTGCATTAGACAAGTACGAGTCGAATACGTTGCATTTGACGAGTTAGAGTCAGAATATGTTGTCTTTGACTAATACATGTCGAAATATGTTGCATTTGATGATTAAGTGCCGGAATATATTGCCTTGGACTAATACGATTTGGAATATGATTTCTTTGACAAGTAAGTTTCGGAATATGTGTCATTTTAGAAGCAAGTGTCAGAATACGTTGCATTTCACGAGTAAGTGTTGGAATATGTTGCATTTGACGAGTAAGTTTGGGAATACGTTGCCTTTGACTAATAAGTGTCGGAATATGTTGCATTTGATGAGTAAGTTTGGGAATACGTTGCATTTAACATGTATGTGTATGAATGTGTTTTCTTTGACTAATATGTGTCGGAATATGTTTCCTTTGTTGAGTAAGTTTCAGAAAAAGTTACATTTGATGAGTAAGTGTCGGATTGCATTGGATTGGGCGAGTAAGTGTCGGAACATGTTGCCTTTGACTAATACGTGTAGGAATATGTTTCCTTTCATGAGTAAGTGTCGGAATATGTTGCATTTGACGAGTAAGTGTAGCAATACGTTGCATTTATACGAGGAAGTGTCGGAATATGATGCATTTGATGACTAAGTGTCGGAGTACATCGCATTTGACGTGTAAGTGTTGGAATATGTTGCATTGGAATAATACGTGTTGGAATATGTTTTCTATGATGAGTAAGTGTCGAAATTTGTTGGATTTGAAAATTAAGTGTCAGAATACGTTACACTTGACGAGTAACTGCCGGAATATGTCGCATTTCCTAAGTAAGTGTCGGAATACGATGAATTTTACGATTAAATGTCAGAATATGTTGCCTTCGACTATTATGTGTTGGAATATGTTTTCTTTGACGAGTAGGTGTCGGAATATGTTGCATTTGACGAGTTAGTGTTGGAATACATTGCATTTGACGAGTAAGTATTGGAATATGTAGTCTTGGAGTAATACGTATTGCAATATGTTCTCTTTGACGAGTAAGTGTCGGAATATGTTGCATTTAACTAATATGTGTCAGAATATTATGAGTAATTGTCAAAATATGTTGCATTTGACAAGTAAGTGTCGGAATACGTTGCATTTGACGAGTAAGTGTGGAAAAATGTTGTATTTGATGAGTAAGTATCAGAATACATTGCATTTGACGAGTAAGTGTCGGAATATGTTACCTTGGACAAATACGTGTTGGAATATGTTGCATTTGACGAGTATGTGTCGGAATATGTTGCCTTGGACTAATACATGTTGGAATATGTTTTCTTTGACGAGTACGTATTGTAATATGTTGCATTTGACAAGTAAGTGTCGGAATACGATGCATTTGATAAGTAAGTGTCGGAATATGTTGCATTTGACGGGAAAGTATCGCAGAATTTTGCTTTTGATGAGTGAGTTTTGGAATGTATTGCATTTAACGAGTAAGTGTCGGAATATGTTGCCTTGGACTAATACGTGTTGGAATATGATTTCTTTGATGAGTAAGTTTCGGAATTTGTGTCATTTGAGAAGCAAGTGCCATAATACGTTGCATTTGACGAGTAAGTGTCGGAATATGTTGCATTTGATAAGTGTCTGAATATGTCGCATTTGACGATTAAGTGTCGGGATATGTTGCATTTCATGAGTAAGTGTCGGAATACGTTGAATTTGACAATTAAGTATCGCAATATGTTACATTTGAAGATTAATTGTCGGAATATGTTGCCTTGGACTAATACATGATGGAATATGTTGCATTTGACGCGTAAAGTGTCGGAATATGTTGTATTTGACGAGTAACCGGAATATGTTGCCTTGGACAAATACATGATGGAATATGTTTTCTTTGACGAGTAAGTATCGGAATATGTTGCATTTGACAAAAAAGTGTCAAAATACGATGTGTTTGATAAGTAAGTGTCGGAATATGTTGCATTTGACGGGTAAGTGTCGCAATATGTTGCTTTTGATGAGTGAGTTTCGGAACGTGTTGCATTTCACGAGTAAGTGTCAGAATATGTTGCCTTGGACTACTACGTGTTGGAATATGTTTTCTTTGATGAGTAAGTTTCGGAATTTGGGTCATATGAGAAGCAAGTGTCATAATACGTTGCATTTGACGAGTAAGTGTCGGAATATGTTGCATTTGATAAGTGTCTGAATATGTCGCATTTGACGATTAAGTGTCGGGATATGTTGTATTTCATGAGTAAGTGTCGGAATACGTTGAATTTGACAATTAAGTGTCGCAATTTGTTGCATTTGACGAGTAAGTGTCGGAATATGTTGTCTTGGACTAATACGTATTGGAATATGTTCTCATTGACGAGTAAGTGTCGGAATATGTTGCGTTTAACTAATATATGTTTGAATATTATGAGTAAGTTTGGAAATATGTTGCATTTGACAAGTAAGTGTCGGAATACGTTGCATTTGACGAGTAAGTGTGGAAAAATGTTGTATTTGATGAGTAAGTATCGGAATACATTGCATTTTCACGAGTAAGTGTCGGATATGTTGCCTTGGATTAATACGTGTTGGAATATGTTTTCTTTGACGAGTAAGTTTCGGAATTTGTGTCATTTGAGATGCAAGTGTCGTAATACGTTGCATTTGACGAGTAAGTGTCAGAATATGTAGTATTTGACGAGTAAGTGTCGGAATATGTTGCCTTGGACTGATACATGTTGGAATTTGTTTTCTTTGACGATTAAGTGTCAGAATATGTTGCATTTGACAAGTAAGTGTCGGAATACGATGCATTTAATAAGTAAGTGTCGGGATATGTTGCCTTTAACTAATACGTGTCGAAATATATTGCATTTGACGAGTAAGTGTCGGAATATGTTGCATTTGACGGGTAAGTGTCGCAATATGTTGGTTTTGATGAGTGAGTTTCGGAATGTGTTGCATTTCATGAGTAAGTGTCGGAATATGTTGCCTTGGACTAATACGTGTTGGAATATGTTCTCCCTGACGAATAAGTATCGGAATATGTTGCATTTGATAAGTGTGTAAATGTGTCGCATTTGACGATTAAGTGTCTGGATATGTTGCATTTAATGAGTAAGTGTCGGAATACGTTGAATTTGACATTTAAGTGTCGTAATATGTTGCATTTGACGAATAACTGTCGGAATATGTTGCATTGGACGAGTAAGTGTCGGAATACGTTGCATTTGACAAGTTAGTGCCCGAATATGTTACATTTGACTAATACGTGTTGGAATATATTTTCTTTGACGACTAAGTGTCGGAATATGTTGCATCTTACGCGTAAGTGCGGAATACATTAATTTTGACGAGGAAGTGTTCGAATACGTTGCATTTGACGAGCAAGTGTCGAAATATGTTGTCGTGGACAAATACGTGTTGGCATATGTTTTCTTTGACAAGTAAGTGTTGTAATGTGTGTCATTTGAGTTTTAAGTGTCAAAATACATTGCATTTGACTAGTAAGTGTCAGAATATGTTGCATTTCACGAGTAAGTGTCGGAATATGTCGCATTTCACGAGTAATTGTTGGGATATGTTGCATTTAACGAGTAAGTGTCCGAATACGTTGCATTTAACGATTAAGTGTCGGAATACGTTGCATTTGACGAGTAAGTGTCGGAATACGTTGTATTTGATGAGTAAATTTTGGAAAATGTTGCATTTGACACATGCATGTTGGATATGTTTCCTTTGATGAGTAATTATTGTAATAAGTTGCATTTGACGAGTAAGTGTCGGAATTTGTTGGATTGGACGAGTAAGTGTTGGAATGTGTTACCTTTCATTAATACATGTCAGAATATGTTTCCTTTGACGAGTAAGTGTCTATATATGTTGGCATTTGACGAGTAAGTGTTGGAATACTTTGCATTAGACAAGTACGTGTCGGAATACGTTGCATTTGACGAGTTAGAGTCAGAATATGTTGTCTTTGACTAATACGTGTCGGAATATGTTGCATTTGATGAGTAAGTGCCGGAATATATTGCCCTGGAATAATACGTGTTGGAATATGTGTTCTTTGACAAGTAAGTTTCGGAATATGTGTCATTTGAGAAGCAAGTGTCAGAATACGTTGCATTTGACAAGTAATTGTCGGAATATGTTGCATTTGACGAGTAAGTGTTGGAATACATTGCATTTGACGAGTAAGTGTCGGAATATGTTGCCTGTGACTAATAAGTGTCGGTAGATGTTGCATTTGATGAGTAAGTTTGCGAATACGTTGCATTTAGCATGTATGTGTATGAATGTGTTTTCTTTGACTAATATGTGTCGGAATATGTTTCCTTTGTTGAGTAAGTGTCAGAAAAAGTTACATTTGATGAGTAAGTGTCGGAATGCGTTGGATTGGGCGAGTAAGTGTCGGAACATGTTACCTTTGATTAATACGTGTAGGAATATGTTTCCTTTCATGAGTAAGTGTCGGAATATGTTGCATTTGATGAGTAAGTGTCAGAATACGTTGCATTTATACGATGAAGTGTCGGAATATGATGCATTTGACGACTAAGTGTCGGAGTACGTTGCATTTGATGAGTAAGTGTTGGAATATGTTGCATTGGACTAATACGTGTTGGAATATGTTTTCTTTGACGAGTAAGTGTCGGAATTTGTTGGATTTGACAATTAAGTGTCAAAATACGTTACACTTGACGAGTAACTGCCGGAATATGTCGCATTTCCTAAGTAAGTGTCGGAATATGATTCATTTTACTAGTAAATGTCTGAATATGTTGCCTTCGACTATTACATGTTGGAATATGTTTTCTTTGACGAGTAGTTGTCGGAATATGTTGCCTTCGACTATTACGTATTGGAATATGTTTTCTTTGACGAGTAGGTGTCGGAATATGTTGCTTTTGACGAGTTAGTGTCAGAATACATTGCATTTGACGATTATGTATCTGAATATGTTGTCTTGGACTAATACGTATTGGAATATGTTCTAATTGACGAGTAAGTTTCGGAATATGTTTCCTTTAACTAATATGTGTCAAAATATTATGAGTAAGTGTCGAATATGTTGCATTTGACAAGTAAGTGTCAGAATACGTTGCATTTGACGAGTAAGTGTGGGAAAATTTTGTATTTGATGAGTAAATATCGAAATACATTGCATTTCACGAGTAAGTGTCGGAATATGTTGCCCTGGACTAATATGTTTTGGAATATGTTTTCTTTGACGAGTAATTTTTGGAGTTTGTGTCATTTGATATGCAAGTGTCAGAATACGTTGCATTTAATGAGTAAGTGTCGGAATATGTTGTATTTGACGAGTAAGTGTTGCATATGTTGCCTTGGACTAATACATGTTGGAATATGTTTTCTTTGACGAGTAAGTGTCGGAATATGTTGCATTTGACAAGTAAGTGTCTGAATACGATGCATTTTATAAGTATGTGTCAGGATATGCTGCCTTTAACTAATACGTGTCGAAATATGTTGCATTAGACGAGAAAGTGTCGAAATATGTTGTCGTCGACAAATACGTGTTGGCATATGTTTTCTTTGACATGTAAGTGTTGGAATGTGTGTCATTTGAGTTGTAAGTGTCAAAATACGTTGCATTTGACGAGTAAGTGTCAGAATAGTTGCATTTCACGAGTAAGTGTCGGAATAGGTCGCATTTCATGAGTAAGTGTTGGGATATGTTGCATTTCACGAGTAAGTGTCCGAATACGTTGCATTTGACGATTAAGTGTCAAAATATGGTTCAGTTGATGAGTAAGTTTCGGAATACGTTGCATTTGATGAGTAAGTTTTGGAAAATGTTGCATTTGACACATGAGTGTCGGATATGTTTCCTTTGATGTGTAAGTATCGTAATAAGCTGCATTCGACGAGTAAGTGTCGGAACTTGTTGGATTGGACGAGTAAGTGTCAGAATGTGTTACCTTTGACTAATACTTGTCAGAATATGTTTTCTTTGACGATTCGGTGTCGGATTATGTTGCATTTGACGAGTTAATGTTGGAATATGTTGCCTTCGACTATTACGTGTTGGCATATGTTTTCTTTGACGAGTAGGTGTCGGAATATGTTGCATTTGACGAGTTAGTGTTGAAATACATTGCATTTGTCGAGTAAGTATTGGAATATGTTGTCTTGGAGTAATACGTATTGGAATATGTTCTCATTGACGAGTAAGTGTCGGAATATGTTGCCTTTAACTAATATTTGTCAGAATATTATGAGTAATTGTCGAAATATGTTGCATTTGACAAGTAAGTGTCGGAATACGTTGCATTTGACGAGTAAGTTTGGAAAAATGTTGTATTTGATGAGTAAGTTTTGGAAAATGTTGCATTTGACACATGCATGTCGGATATGTTTCCTTTGATGAGTAATTATCGTAATAAGTTGCATTTGACGAGTAAGTGTCGGAATTTGTTGGATTGGACGAGTAAGTGTCGAAATGTGTTACCTTTCACTAATACCTGTTAGAATATGTTTCCTTTGACGAGTAAGTGTCTATATATGTTGCATTTGACGAGTAAGTGTTGGAATACGTTGCATTAGAGAAGTACGTGTCGGAATACGTTGCATTTGACGATTTCGAGTCAGAATATGTTGTCTTTGACTAATACGTGTCGGAATATGTTGCATTTGATGAGTAAGTGCCGGAATATATTGCCTTGGACTAATACGTGTCGGAATATGTTTTCTTTGACAAGTAAGTTTCGGAATATGTGTCATTTGAGAAGCAAGTGTCAGAATACGTTGCATTTGACGAGTAAGTGTCGGAATATGTTGCATTTGACGAGTAAGTGCCGGAATACATTGCATTTGACGAGTAAGTGTCGGAATATGTTGCATTTGACTAATAAGTGTCGGAATATGTTGCATTTGATGAGTAAGTTTGGGAATACGTTGTATTTAATATGTATGTGTATGAATGTGTTTTCTTTGACTAATATGTGTCGGAATATGTTTCCTTTGTTGAGTAAGTGTCAGAAAAAGTTACATTTGATGAGTAAGTGTCGGAATGTGTTGGATTGGGCGAGTAAGTGTCGGAACATGTTGCCTTTGACTAATACGTGTAGGAATATGTTTCCTTTCATGAGGAAGTGTCGGAATATGTTGCATTTGACGAATAAGTGTCGGAATACGTTGCATTTATACGAGGAAGTGTCGGAAGATGATGCATTTGACAACTAAGTGTCGGAGTACGTTGCATTTGACGAGTAAGTATTGGAATATGTTGCATTGGACTAATACGTGTTGTAATATGTTTTCTATGACGAGTAAGTGTCCGAATTTGTTGGATTTGAAAATTAAGTGTCAGAATACGTTACACTTGACGAGTAACTGAAGGAATATGTCGCATTTCCTATGTAAGTGTCGGAATATGATGAATTTTACGATTAAATGTCGGAATATGTTGCCTTCGACTATTACGTGTTGGAATATGTTTTCTTTGACGAGTAGGTATCGGAATATGTTGCATTTGACGAGTTAGTGTTGGAATATATTGCATTTGACGAGCAAGTGTCGGAATATGTTGTCTTGGACTAATACTTATTGGAATATGTTCTCATTGACGAGTAAGTGTCGGAATATGTTGCCTTTAACTAACATGTGTCAGAATATTATCAGTAAGTGTCGAAATATGTTGCATTTGACAAGTAAGTGTCGGAATACGTTGCATTTAACGAGTAAGTGTGCAAAAATGCATTATTTGATGAGTAAGTATCGGAATACATTGCATTTCACGAGTAAGTGTCGGAATATGTTGCCTTGGACTAATACGTGTTGGAATATGTTTTATTTGACAAGTAATTTTCGGAATTTGTGTCGTTTGAGACGCAAGTGTCAAAATACGTTGCATTTGACGAGTAAGTGTCGGAATATGTTGTATTTGACGAGTAAGTGTCGGAATATGTTTCCTTGGCCTAATACATGTTGGAATATGTTTTCTTTGACGAGTAAGTGTCGAAATATGTTGCATTTGACAAGTAAGTGTCGGAAATGTTGCCTTTAACTAATACGTGTCAAAATATGTTTCATTTGGCGAGTGAGTGTCGGAATATGTTGCATTTGACGAGTAAGTGTCGCAATATGTTGCATTTGATGAGTAAGTGTCGGAATATGTTGTCTTGGACTAATACGTATTAGAATATGTTCTCATTGACGAGTAAGTGTCGGAATATGTTGCGTTTAACTAATATGTGTGTGAATATTATGAGTAAGTTTGGAAATATGTTGCATTTGACAAGTAAGTGTCGGAATACGTTGCATTTGACGAGTAAGTGTGGAAAAATGTTGTATTTCATGAGTAAGTGTCGGAATACGTTGAATTTGACAATTAAGTTCGCAATATGTTGCATTTGACGAGTAAGTGTCGGAATATGTTGTCTTGGACTAATACGTTTTGGAATATGTTCTCATTGACGAGTAAGTGTCGGAATATGTTGCGTTTAACTAATATGTGTCTTAATATTATGAGTAAGTTTGGAAATATGTTGCATTTGACAAATAAGTGTCGGAATACGTTGCATTTGACGAGTAAGTGTGGAAAAATGTTATATTTGATTAGTAAGTATCGGAATACATTGCATTTTCACGAGTAAGTGTCGGATATGTTGCCTTGGACTAATACGTGTTGGAATATGTTTTCTTTGACGAATAAGTTTCGGAATTTGTGTCATTTGAGATGCAAGTGTCGTAATACGTTGCATTTGACGAGTAAGTGTCGGAATATGTTGTATTTGACGAGTAAGTGTCGGAATATGTTGCCTTGGACTAATACATGTTGGAATTTGTTTTCTTTGACGATTAAGTGTCAGAATATGTTGCATTTGATAAGTAAGTGTCGGAATACGATGCATTTAATAAGTAAGTGTCGGGATATGTTGCCTTTAACTAATACTTGTCGAAATATATTGCATTTGACGAGTAAGTGTCGGAATATGTTGCATTTGACGGGTAAGTGTCGCAATATGTTGGTTTTGATGAGTGAGTTTCGGAATGTGTTGCATTTCATTAGTAAGTGTCGGAATATGTTGCCTTGTACTAATACGTGTTGGAATATGTTCTCCCTGATGAGTAAGTATCGGAATATGTTGCATTTGACAAGTAAGTGTCGAAATACGATACATTTGATAAGTAAGTGTCAGAATATGTTGCATTTGATAAGTGTGTGAATGTATCGCATTTGACGATTAACTGTCTGGATATGTTGCATTTAATGAGTAAGTGTTAGAATACGTTGAATTTGACAATTAAGTGTCGTAATATGTTGCATTTGACAAATAATTGTCGGAATATGTTGCATTGGACGAGTAAGTGTCGGAATATGTTGCATTTGACAAGTTAGTGCCCAAATATGTTACATTTGACTAATACGTGTTGGAATATATTTTATTTGACGGCTAAGTGTCGGAATATGTTGCATCTTACGCGTAAGTGCGGAATACATTGATTTTGACGAGGAAGTGTTCGAATATGTTGCATTTGACGAGCAAGTGTCGAAATATGTTGTCGTGGACAAATACGTGTTGGCATATGTTTTCTTTGACAAGTAAGTGTTGTAATGTGTGTCATTTGAGTTGTAAGTGTCAAAATACATTGCATTTGACGAGTAAGTGTCAGAATATGTTGCATTTCACGAGTAAGTGTCGGAATATGTCGCATTTCACGAGTAAGTGTTGGGATATGTTGCATTTCACGAGTAAGTGTCCGAATACGTTGCATTTGACGATTAAGTGTCGCAATATGGTTCATTTGATGAGTAAGTGTCGGAATACGTTGCATTTGATGAGTAAGTTTTGGAAAATGTTGCATTTGACCCATGCGTGTCGGATATGTTTCCTTTGATGAGTAAGTATCGTAATAAGCTGCATTTGACGAGTAAGTGTCGGAATTTGTTGGATTGGACAAGTAAGTGTCGGAATGTGTTACCTTTGACTAATACTTGTCAGAATATGTTTCCTTTGACGAGTAAGTGTCTATATATGTTGCATTTGACGAGTAAGTGTTGGAATACTTTTCATTAGACAAGTACGTGTCTGAATACGTGGCATTTGACGAGTTAGAGTCAGAATATGTTGTCTTTGACTAATATGTGTCGGAATATGTTGCATTTGATGAGTAAGTGCCGGAATATATTGCCCTGGAATAATACGTGTTGGAATATGTGTTCTATGACAAGTAAGTTTCGGAATATGTGTCATTTGAGAAGCAAGTGTCAGAATACGTTGTATTTGACGAGTAAGTGTCGGAATATATTGCATTTGACGAGTAAGTGTCGGAATACATTGCATTTGACGAGTAAGTGTCGGAATATGTTGCCTGTGACTAATAAGTGTCGGAATATGTTGAATTTGATGAGTAAGTTTGCGAATACGTTGCATTTAACATGTATGTGTATGAATGTGTTTTCTTTGACTAATATGTGTCGGAATATGTTTCCTTTGTTTAGTAAGTGTCAGAAAAAGTTACATTTGATGAGTAAGTGTCGGAATGCGTTGGATTGGGCGAGTAAGTGTCGGAACATGTTGCCTTTGACTAATACGTGTAGGAATATGTTTCCTTTCATGAGTAAGTGTCGGAATATGTTGCATTTGACAAGTAAGTGTCAGAATACGTTGCATTTATACGAGGAAGTGTCGGAATATGATGCATTTGACGATTAAGTGTCGGAGTACGTTGCATTTGAAGAGTAAGTGTTGGAATATGTTGCATTGGACTAATACGTGTTGGAATATGTTTTCTTTGACGAGTAAGTGTCGGAATTTGTTGGATTTGACAATTAAGTGTCAAAATACGTTACACTTGACGAGTAACTGTCGGAATATGTCGCATTTCCTAAGTAAGTGTCGGAATATGATGCATTTTACGAGTAAATGTCGGAATATGTTGCCTTCGACTATTTCATGTTGGAATATGTTTTCTTTGACGAGTAGGTGTCGGAATATGTTGCCATCGACTATTACGTATTGGAATATGTTTTCTTTGACGAGTAGGTGTTGGAATATGTTGCTTTTGACGAGTTAGTGTCAGAATACATTGCATTTGACGATTATGTATATGAATATGTTGTCTTGGACTAATGCGTATTGGAATATGTTCTCATTGACGAGTAAGTGTCGGAATATGTTTCCTTTAACAAATATGTGTCAAAATATTATGAGTAAGTGTCGAAATATGTTGCATTTGACAAGTAAGTGTCGGAATACGTTGCATTTGACGAGTAAGTGTGGGAAAATGTTGTATTTTATGAGTAAATATCGAAATACATTGCATTTCACGAGTAAGTGTCGGAATATGTTGCCCTCGACTAATATGTTGTAAGGCCCGCAGCCTTAGAAACACTATCCTCATGTCAACGCGGAAACTTCCCAGGAGGTCACCCATCCTAGGATTGCTCCCGCCCCAAGCACGCTTAACTTCTCAGTTCTTGTCCTCACTTGAACCATGAAAAGGGAAGAGCTCTTGTTGACATGAGTAGCAATCTAATCCTTATATGGATTACAAACACGGGGTGTTACAATCACCCCCACTTAAACCCTTGACGACCACGTCAAGCCCAAGGACCACCCTCCTGGTCGAGCCGCCCCCAAAGGGCAAAGCGCACTCGAGCCACAGAGTCGGCTCTGATACCATTTGTAAGGCCCGCAGCCTTAGAAACACTATCCTCATGTCAACGCGGAAACTTCCCAGGAGGTCACCCATCCTAGGATTGCTCCCGCCCCAAGCACGCTTAACTTCTCAGTTCTTGTCCTCACTTGAACCATGAAAAGGGAAGAGCTCTTGTTGACATGAGTAGCAATCTAATCCTTATATGGATTACAAACACGGGGTGTTACATATGTGTTGGAATATGTTTTCTTTGACGAGTAATTTTCGGAGTTTGTGTCATTTGAGATGCAAGTGTCAGAATACGTTGCATTTAGCGAGTAAGTGTCGGAATATGTTGTATTTGACGAGTAAGTGTTGCATATGTTGCCTTGGACTAATACATGTTGGAATATATTTTCTTTGACGAGTAAGTGTCGGAATATGTTGCATTTGACAAGTAAGTGTCTGAATACGATGCATTTTATAAGTATGTGTCAGGATATGCTGCCTTTAACTAATACGTGTCGAAATATGTTGCATTAGACGAGAAAGTGTCGAAATATGTTGTCGTCGACAAATACGTGTTGGCATATGTTTTCTTTGACATGTAAGTGTTGGAATGTGTGTCATTTGAGTTGTAAGTGTCAAAATACGTTGCATTTGACGAGTAAGTGTCAGAATAGTTGCATTTCACGAGTAAGTGTCGGAATAGGTCGCATTTCACGAGTAAGTGTTGGGATATGTTGCATTTCACGAGTAAGTGTCCGAATACGTTGCATTTGACGATTAAGTGTCAAAATATGGTTCAGTTGATGAGTAAGTTTCGGAATACGTTGCATTTGATGAGTAAGTTTTGGAAAATGTTGCATTTGACACATGAGTGTCGGATATGTTTCCTTTGATGTGTAAGTATCGTAATAAGCTGCATTTGACGAGTAAGTGTCGGAACTTGTTGGATTGGACGAGTAAGTGTCAGAATGTGTTACCTTTGACTAATACTTGTCAGAATATGTTTTCTTTGACGATTCGGTGTCGGATTATGTTGCATTTGACGAGTTAGTGTTGGAATATGTTGCCTTCGACTATTACGTGTTGGAATATGTTTTCTTTGACGAGTAGGTGTCGGAATATGTTGCATTTGACGAGTTAGTGTTGAAATACATTGCATTTGACGAGTAAGTATTGGAATATGTTGTCTTGGAGTAATACGTATTGGAATATGTTCTCATTGACGAGTAAGTGTCGGAATATGTTGCCTTTAACTAATATTTGTCAGAATATTATGAGTAATTGTCGAAATATGTTGCATTTGACAAGTAAGTGTCGGAATACGTTGCATTTGACGAGTAAGTTTGGAAAAATGTTGTATTTGATGAGTAAGTTTTGGAAAATGTTGCATTTGACACATGCATGTCGGATATGTTTCCTTTGATGAGTAATTATCGTAATAAGTTGCATTTGACGAGTAAGTGTCGGAATTTGTTGGATTGGACGAGTAAGTGTCGGAATGTGTTACCTTTCATTAATACATGTCAGAATATGTTTCCTTTGACGAGTAAGTGTCTATATATGTTGCATTTGACGAGTAAGTGTTGGAATACTTTGCATTAGACAAGTACGTGTCGGAATACGTTGCATTTGACGAGTTAGAGTCAGAATATGTTGTCTTTGACTAATACGTGTCGGAATATGTTGCATTTGATGAGTAAGTGCCGGAATATATTGCCCTGGAATAATACGTGTTGGAATATGTGTTCTTTGACAAGTAAGTTTCGGAATATGTGTCATTTGAGAAGCAAGTGTCAGAATACGTTGCATTTGACAAGTAATTGTCGGAATATGTTGCATTTGACGAGTAAGTGTTGGAATACATTGCATTTGACGAGTAAGTGTCGGAATATGTTGCCTGTGACTAATAAGTGTCGGTAGATGTTGCATTTGATGAGTAAGTTTGCGAATACGTTGCATTTAGCATGTATGTGTATGAATGTGTTTTCTTTGACTAATATGTGTCGGAATATGTTTCCTTTGTTGAGTAAGTGTCAGAAAAAGTTACATTTGATGAGTAAGTGTCGGAATGCGTTGGATTGGGCGAGTAAGTGTCGGAACATGTTACCTTTGATTAATACGTGTAGGAATATGTTTCCTTTCATGAGTAAGTGTCGGAATATGTTGCATTTGATGAGTAAGTGTCAGAATACGTTGCATTTATACGATGAAGTGTCGGAATATGATGCATTTGACGACTAAGTGTCGGAGTACGTTGCATTTGATGAGTAAGTGTTGGAATATGTTGCATTGGACTAATACGTGTTGGAATATGTTTTCTTTGACGAGTAAGTGTCGGAATTTGTTGGATTTGACAATTAAGTGTCAAAATACGTTACACTTGACGAGTAACTGCCGGAATATGTCGCATTTCCTAAGTAAGTGTCGGAATATGATTCATTTTACTAGTAAATGTCTGAATATGTTGCCTTCGACTATTACATGTTGGAATATGTTTTCTTTGACGAGTAGTTGTCGGAATATGTTGCCTTCGACTATTACGTATTGGAATATGTTTTCTTTGACGAGTAGGTGTCGGAATATGTTGCTTTTGACGAGTTAGTGTCAGAATACATTGCATTTGACGATTATGTATCTGAATATGTTGTCTTGGACTAATACGTATTGGAATATGTTCTAATTGACGAGTAAGTTTCGGAATATGTTTCCTTTAACTAATATGTGTCAAAATATTATGAGTAAGTGTCGAATATGTTGCATTTGACAAGTAAGTGTCAGAATACGTTGCATTTGACGAGTAAGTGTGGGAAAATTTTGTATTTGATGAGTAAATATCGAAATACATTGCATTTCACGAGTAAGTGTCGGAATATGTTGCCCTGGACTAATATGTTTTGGAATATGTTTTCTTTGACGAGTAATTTTTGGAGTTTGTGTCATTTGAGATGCAAGTGTCAGAATACGTTGCATTTAATGAGTAAGTGTCGGAATATGTTGTATTTGACGAGTAAGTGTTGCATATGTTGCCTTGGACTAATACATGTTGGAATATGTTTTCTTTGACGAGTAAGTGTCGGAATATGTTGCATTTGACAAGTAAGTGTCTGAATACGATGCATTTTATAAGTATGTGTCAGGATATGCTGCCTTTAACTAATACGTGTCGAAATATGTTGCATTAGACGAGAAAGTGTCGAAATATGTTGTCGTCGACAAATACGTGTTGGCATATGTTTTCTTTGACATGTAAGTGTTGGAATGTGTGTCATTTGAGTTGTAAGTGTCAAAATACGTTGCATTTGACGAGTAAGTGTCAGAATAGTTGCATTTCACGAGTAAGTGTCGGAATAGGTCGCATTTCATGAGTAAGTGTTGGGATATGTTGCATTTCACGAGTAAGTGTCCGAATACGTTGCATTTGACGATTAAGTGTCAAAATATGGTTCAGTTGATGAGTAAGTTTCGGAATACGTTGCATTTGATGAGTAAGTTTTGGAAAATGTTGCATTTGACACATGAGTGTCGGATATGTTTCCTTTGATGTGTAAGTATCGTAATAAGCTGCATTTGACGAGTAAGTGTCGGAACTTGTTGGATTGGACGAGTAAGTGTCAGAATGTGTTACCTTTGACTAATACTTGTCAGAATATGTTTTCTTTGACGATTCGGTGTCGGATTATGTTGCATTTGACGAGTTAGTGTTGGAATATGTTGCCTTCGACTATTACGTGTTGGCATATGTTTTCTTTGACGAGTAGGTGTCGGAATATGTTGCATTTGACGAGTTAGTGTTGAAATACATTGCATTTGTCGAGTAAGTATTGGAATATGTTGTCTTGGAGTAATACGTATTGGAATATGTTCTCATTGACGAGTAAGTGTCGGAATATGTTGCCTTTAACTAATATTTGTCAGAATATTATGAGTAATTGTCGAAATATGTTGCATTTGACAAGTAAGTGTCGGAATACGTTGCATTTGACGAGTAAGTTTGGAAAAATGTTGTATTTGATGAGTAAGTTTTGGAAAATGTTGCATTTGACACATGCATGTCGGATATGTTTCCTTTGATGAGTAATTATCGTAATAAGTTGCATTTGACGAGTAAGTGTCGGAATTTGTTGGATTGGACGAGTAAGTGTCGAAATGTGTTACCTTTCACTAATACCTGTTAGAATATGTTTCCTTTGACGAGTAAGTGTCTATATATGTTGCATTTGACGAGTAAGTGTTGGAATACGTTGCATTAGAGAAGTACGTGTCGGAATACGTTGCATTTGACGAGTTCGAGTCAGAATATGTTGTCTTTGACTAATACGTGTCGGAATATGTTGCATTTGATGAGTAAGTGCCGGAATATATTGCCTTGGACAAATACGTGTCGGAATATGTTTTCTTTGACAAGTAAGTTTCGGAATATGTGTCATTTGAGAAGCAAGTGTCAGAATACGTTGCATTTGACGAGTAAGTGTCGGAATATGTTGCATTTGACGAGTAAGTGTCGGAATACATTGCATTTGACGAGTAAGTGTCGGAATATGTTGCATTTGACTAATAAGTGTCGGAATATGTTGCATTTGATGAGTAAGTTTGGGAATACGTTGTATTTAATATGTATGTGTATGAATGTGTTTTCTTTGACTAATATGTGTCGGAATATGTTTCCTTTGTTGAGTAAGTGTCAGAAAAAGTTACATTTGATGAGTAAGTGTCGGAATGTGTTGGATTGGGCGAGTAAGTGTCGGAACATGTTGCCTTTGACTAATACGTGTAGGAATATGTTTCCTTTCATGAGGAAGTGTCGGAATATGTTGCATTTGACGAATAAGTGTCGGAATACGTTGCATTTATACGAGGAAGTGTCGGAAGATGATGCATTTGACAACTAAGTGTCGGAGTACGTTGCATTTGACGAGTAAGTATTGGAATATGTTGCATTGGACTAATACGTGTTGTAATATGTTTTCTATGACGAGTAAGTGTCCGAATTTGTTGGATTTGAAAATTAAGTGTCAGAATACGTTACACTTGACGAGTAACTGAAGGAATATGTCGCATTTCCTATGTAAGTGTCGGAATATGATGAATTTTACGATTAAATGTCGGAATATGTTGCCTTCGACTATTACGTGTTGGAATATGTTTTCTTTGACGAGTAGGTATCGGAATATGTTGCATTTGACGAGTTAGTGTTGGAATATATTGCATTTGACGAGCAAGTGTCGGAATATGTTGTCTTGGACTAATACTTATTGGAATATGTTCTCATTGACGAGTAAGTGTCGGAATATGTTGCCTTTAACTAACATGTGTCAGAATATTATGAGTAAGTGTCGAAATATGTTGCATTTGACAAGTAAGTGTCGGAATACGTTGCATTTAACGAGTAAGTGTGCAAAAATGCATTATTTGATGAGTAAGTATCGGAATACATTGCATTTCACGAGTAAGTGTCGGAATATGTTGCCTTGGACTAATACGTGTTGGAATATGTTTTATTTGACAAGTAATTTTCGGAATTTGTGTCGTTTGAGACGCAAGTGTCAAAATACGTTGCATTTGACGAGTAAGTGTCGGAATATGTTGTATTTGACGAGTAAGTGTCGGAATATGTTTCCTTGGCCTAATACATGTTGGAATATGTTTTCTTTGACGAGTAAGTGTCGAAATATGTTGCATTTGACAAGTAAGTGTCGGAAATGTTGCCTTTAACTAATACGTGTCAAAATATGTTTCATTTGGCGAGTGAGTGTCGGAATATGTTGCATTTGACGAGTAAGTGTCGCAATATGTTGCATTTGATGAGTAAGTGTCGGAATATGTTGTCTTGGACTAATACGTATTAGAATATGTTCTCATTGACGAGTAAGTGTCGGAATATGTTGCGTTTAACTAATATGTGTGTGAATATTATGAGTAAGTTTGGAAATATGTTGCATTTGACAAGTAAGTGTCGGAATACGTTGCATTTGACGAGTAAGTGTGGAAAAATGTTGTATTTCATGAGTAAGTGTCGGAATACGTTGAATTTGACAATTAAGTGTCGCAATATGTTGCATTTGACGAGTAAGTGTCGGAATATGTTGTCTTGGACTAATACGTTTTGGAATATGTTCTCATTGACGAGTAAGTGTCGGAATATGTTGCGTTTAACTAATATGTGTCTTAATATTATGAGTAAGTTTGGAAATATGTTGCATTTGACAAATAAGTGTCGGAATACGTTGCATTTGACGAGTAAGTGTGGAAAAATGTTATATTTGATTAGTAAGTATCGGAATACATTGCATTTTCACGAGTAAGTGTCGGATATGTTGCCTTGGACTAATACGTGTTGGAATATGTTTTCTTTGACGAATAAGTTTCGGAATTTGTGTCATTTGAGATGCAAGTGTCGTAATACGTTGCATTTGACGAGTAAGTGTCGGAATATGTTGTATTTGACGAGTAAGTGTCGGAATATGTTGCCTTGGACTAATACATGTTGGAATTTGTTTTCTTTGACGATTAAGTGTCAGAATATGTTGCATTTGATAAGTAAGTGTCGGAATACGATGCATTTAATAAGTAAGTGTCGGGATATGTTGCCTTTAACTAATACTTGTCGAAATATATTGCATTTGACGAGTAAGTGTCGGAATATGTTGCATTTGACGGGTAAGTGTCGCAATATGTTGGTTTTGATGAGTGAGTTTCGGAATGTGTTGCATTTCATTAGTAAGTGTCGGAATATGTTGCCTTGTACTAATACGTGTTGGAATATGTTCTCCCTGATGAGTAAGTATCGGAATATGTTGCATTTGACAAGTAAGTGTCGAAATACGATACATTTGATAAGTAAGTGTCAGAATATGTTGCATTTGATAAGTGTGTGAATGTATCGCATTTGACGATTAACTGTCTGGATATGTTGCATTTAATGAGTAAGTGTTAGAATACGTTGAATTTGACAATTAAGTGTCGTAATATGTTGCATTTGACAAATAATTGTCGGAATATGTTGCATTGGACGAGTAAGTGTCGGAATATGTTGCATTTGACAAGTTAGTGCCCAAATATGTTACATTTGACTAATACGTGTTGGAATATATTTTATTTGACGGCTAAGTGTCGGAATATGTTGCATCTTACGCGTAAGTGCGGAATACATTGATTTTGACGAGGAAGTGTTCGAATATGTTGCATTTGACGAGCAAGTGTCGGAATATGTTGTCGTGGACAAATACGTGTTGGCATATGTTTTCTTTGACAAGTAAGTGTTGTAATGTGTGTCATTTGAGTTGTAAGTGTCAAAATACATTGCATTTGACGAGTAAGTGTCAGAATATGTTGCATTTCACGAGTAAGTGTCGGAATATGTCGCATTTCACGAGTAAGTGTTGGGATATGTTGCATTTCACGAGTAAGTGTCCGAATACGTTGCATTTGACGATTAAGTGTCGCAATATGGTTCATTTGATGAGTAAGTGTCGGAATACGTTGCATTTGATGAGTAAGTTTTGGAAAATGTTGCATTTGACCCATGCGTGTCGGATATGTTTCCTTTGATGAGTAAGTATCGTAATAAGCTGCATTTGACGAGTAAGTGTCGGAATTTGTTGGATTGGACAAGTAAGTGTCGGAATGTGTTACCTTTGACTAATACTTGTCAGAATATGTTTCCTTTGACGAGTAATTGTCTATATATGTTGCATTTGACGAGTAAGTGTTGGAATACTTTGCATTAGACAAGTACGTGTCGGAATACGTGGCATTTGACGAGTTAGAGTCAGAATATGTTGTCTTTGACTAATATGTGTCGGAATATGTTGCATTTGATGAGTAAGTGCCGGAATATATTGCCCTGGAATAATACGTGTTGGAATATGTGTTCTATGACAAGTAAGTTTCGGAATATGTGTCATTTGAGAAGCAAGTGTCAGAATACGTTGTATTTGACGAGTAAGTGTCGGAATATATTGCATTTGACGAGTAAGTGTCGGAATACATTGCATTTGACGAGTAAGTGTCGGAATATGTTGCCTGTGACTAATAAGTGTCGGAATATGTTGAATTTGATGAGTAAGTTTGCGAATACGTTGCATTTAACATGTATGTGTATGAATGTGTTTTCTTTGACTAATATGTGTCGGAATATGTTTCCTTTGTTTAGTAAGTGTCAGAAAAAGTTACATTTGATGAGTAAGTGTCGGAATGCGTTGGATTGGGCGAGTAAGTGTCGGAACATGTTGCCTTTGACTAATACGTGTAGGAATATGTTTCCTTTCATGAGTAAGTGTCGGAATATGTTGCATTTGACAAGTAAGTGTCAGAATACGTTGCATTTATACGAGGAAGTGTCGGAATATGATGCATTTGACGATTAAGTGTCGGAGTACGTTGCATTTGAAGAGTAAGTGTTGGAATATGTTGCATTGGACTAATACGTGTTGGAATATGTTTTCTTTGACGAGTAAGTGTCGGAATTTGTTGGATTTGACAATTAAGTGTCAAAATACGTTACACTTGACGAGTAACTGTCGGAATATGTCGCATTTCCTAAGTAAGTGTCGGAATATGATGCATTTTACGAGTAAATGTCGGAATATGTTGCCTTCGACTATTTCATGTTGGAATATGTTTTCTTTGACGAGTAGGTGTCGGAATATGTTGCCATCGACTATTACGTATTGGAATATGTTTTCTTTGACGAGTAGGTGTTGGAATATGTTGCTTTTGACGAGTTAGTGTCAGAATACATTGCATTTGACGATTATGTATATGAATATGTTGTCTTGGACTAATGCGTATTGGAATATGTTCTCATTGACGAGTAAGTGTCGGAATATGTTTCCTTTAACAAATATGTGTCAAAATATTATGAGTAAGTGTCGAAATATGTTGCATTTGACAAGTAAGTGTCGGAATACGTTGCATTTGACGAGTAAGTGTGGGAAAATGTTGTATTTTATGAGTAAATATCGAAATACATTGCATTTCACGAGTAAGTGTCGGAATATGTTGCCCTGGACTAATATGTGTTGGAATATGTTTTCTTTGACGAGTAATTTTCGGAGTTTGTGTCATTTGAGATGCAAGTGTCAGAATACGTTGCATTTAACGAGTAAGTGTCGGAATATGTTGTATTTGACGAGTAAGTGTTGCATATGTTGCCTTGGACTAATACATGTTGGAATATGTTTTCTTTGACGAGTAAGTGTCGGAATATGTTGCATTTGACAAGTGTCTGAATACGATGCATTTTATAAGTAAGTGTCAGGATATGCCGCCTTTAACTAATACGTGTCAAAATATGTTGCATTTGACGAGCAAGTGTCGAAATATATTGTCGTGGACAAATACGTGTTGGCATATGTTTTCTTTGACATGTAAGTGTTGGAATGTGTGTCATTTGAGTTGTAAGTGTCACAATACGTTGCATTTGACGAGTAAGTGTCAGAATATGTTGCATTTCACGAGTAAGTGTCCGAATACGTTGCATTTGACGATTAAGTGTCGCAATATGGTTCAGTTAATGAGTAAGTTTCGGAATACGTTGCATTTGATGAGTAAGTTTTGGAAAATGTTGCATTTGACACATGCGTGTCGGATATGTTTCCTTTGATGTGTAAGTATCGTAATAATCTGCATTTGACGAGTAAGTGTCGGAATTTGTTGGATTGGACGAGTAAGTGTCAGAATGTGTTACCTTTGACTAATACTTGTCAGAATATGTTTCCTTTGACGAATAAGTGTCTATATATGTTGCATTTGACGAGTAAGTGTTGGAATACGTTGCATTAGACAAGTACGTGTCGGAATACGTTGCGTTTGACGAGTTAGTGTCAGAAAATGTTGTCTTTGACTAATACGTGTCGGAATATGTTGCATTTGATGAGTAAGTGCCGGAATATATTGCCCTGGAATAATGCGTGTTAGAATATGTTTTCTTTGACAAGTAAGTTTCGGAATATGTGTCATTTGAGAAGCAAGTGTCAGAATACGTTGCATTTCACGAGTAAGTGTCGGAATATGTTGCATTTGACGAGTAAGTGTCGGAATACATTGCATTTGACGAGTAAGTGTCGGAATATGTTGCCTTTGACTAATAAGTGTCGGAATATGTTTCATTTGACGAGTAAGTTTGAGAATATGTTGCATTTAACATGTATGTGTATGAATATGTTTTCTTTGACTAATATGTGTCGGAATATCTTTCCTTTGTTGAGTAAGTGTCAAAAAAAGTTACATTTGATGAGTAAGTGTCGGGATGCGTTGGATTAGGCGAGTAAGTGTCGGAACATGTTACCTTTGACTAATACGTGTAGGAATATGTTTCCTTTCATGAGTAAGTGTCGGAATATGTTGCATTTGACGAGTAAGTGTCAGAATACGTTGCATTTATACGAGGAAGTGTCGGAATATGATGCATTTGACGACTAAGTGTCGGAGTACGTTGCATTTGACGAGTAAGTGTTGGAATATGTTGAATTGGACTAATACGTGTTGGAATATGTTTTCTTTGACGACTAAGTGTCGGAATTTGTTGGATTTGACAATTAAGTGTCAGAATACGTTACACTTGACGAGTAACTGCCGTAATATGTCGCATTTCCTAAGTAAGTGTCGGAATATGATGCATTTTACGAGTAAATGTCGGAATATGTTGCCTTCAACTATTACGTGTTGGAATATGTTTCTTTGACGAGTAGGTGTTGGAATATGTTGCCTTCGACTATTACGTATTGGATTATGTTTTCTTTGATGAGTAGGTGTCGGAATATGTTGCTTTTGACGAGTTAGTGTCAGAATACAATGCATTTGACGATTATGTATCTAAATATGTTGTCTTGGACTAATACGTATTGGAATATGTTCTCATTGACGAGTAAGTGCCGGAATATGTTTCCTTTAACTAATATGTGTCAAAATATTATGAGTAACTGTCGAAATATATTGCATTTGATAAGTATGTGTCGGTATACGTTGCATTTGACGAGTAAGTGTGGGAAAATGTTCTATTTGATGAGTAAATATCGAAATACATTGCATTTCACGAGTAAGTGTCGGAATATGTTGCCCTGGACTAATATGTGTTGGAAAATGTTTTCCTTAACGAGTAATTTTCGGAGTTTGTGTCATTTGAGATGCAAGTTTCAGAATACGTTGCATTTAACGAGTAAGTGTCGGAATATGTTGTATTTGACGAGTAAGTGTTGAATATGTTGCCTTGGACTAATACATGTTGGAATATGTTTTCTTTGACGAGTAAGTGTCGGAATATGTTGCATTTGAGAAGTAAGTGTCTGAATACGATGCATTTTATAAGTAAGTGTCGGGATATGTTGCCTTTAACTAATACGTGTCGAAATATGTTGCATTTGACGAGTAAGTGTCGGAATATGTTGCATTGGACGAGTAAGTGTCGCAATATGTTGCTTTTGATGAGTGAGTTTCGGAATGTGTTACATTTCACGAGTAATTGTCAGAATATGTTGCCTTGGACTAATACGTGTTGTAATATGTTTTCTTTGATGATTAAGTTTCGGAATTTGTGTCATTTGAGAAGCAAGTGTCATAATACGTTGCATTTAACGAGTAAGTGTCGGAATATGTTGCATTTGATAAGTGTCTGAATATGTCGCATTTGACGATTAAGTGTCGGGATATGTTGCATTTCATGAGTAAGTGTCGGAATACGTTAAGTGTCGCAATATATTGCATTTGACGAATAAGTGTCGGAATATGTTGCATTGGACGAGTAAGTGTCGGAATACGTTGCATTTGACAAGTTAGTGCCCGAATATGTTGATTTGACTAATACGTGTTGGAATATACTTTCTTTGACGACTAACTATTGGAATATGTTGCATATTACGTGTAAGTGCGGAATACGTTGCATTTGACGAGGAAGTGTTGGAATACGTTGCATTTGACGAGCAAGTGTCGAAATATGTTGTCGTGGACTAAAACGTGTTGGAATATGTTTTCTTTGACAAGTAAGTGTTGGAATGTGTGTCATTTGAGGTGTAAATTTCAAAATACATTGCATTTGACGAGTAAGTGTCAGAATATGTTGCATTTCACGGGTAAGTGTCGGAATATGTCGCATTTCATGAGTAAGTGTTGGGATATGTTGCATTTAACGAGTAAGTGTCGGAATACGTTGCATTTAACGATTAAGTGTCGCAATATGGTTCATTTGATGAGTAAGTGTCGGAACGTTGCATTTGATGAGTAAGTTTTGGAAAATGTTGCATTTGACACATGCGTGTCAGATATGTTTCCTTTGATGAGTAAGTATCGTAATAAGCTGCATTTGACGAGTAAGTGTAAGAATTTGTTGGATTGGACGAGTTATGTCGGAATGTGTTACCTTTCACTAATACCTGTCAGGATATGTTTCCTTTGACGAGAAAGTGTCTATATATGTTGCATTTGACGAGTAAGTGTTGGAATACGTTGCATTAGACAAGTACGTGTTGGAATACGTTGCATTTGACGAGTTAGAGTCAGAATATGTTGTCTATGACTAATACGTGTCGGAATATGTTGCATTTGATGAGTAAGTGCCGGAATATATTGCCTTGGACTAATACGTGTTGGAATATGTTTTCTTTGACAAGTAAGTTTCGGAATATGTGTCATTTGAGAAGCAAGTGTCAGAATATGTTGCATTTCACGAGTAAGTGTCGGAATATGTTGCCTTTGACTAATAAGTGTCGGAATATGTTGCATTTGATGAGTAAGTTTGGGAATACGTTGCATTTAACATGTATGTGTATGAATGTGTTTTCTTTGACTAATATGTGTCGGAATATGTTTCCTTTGTTGAGTAAGTGTCAGAAAAAGTTACATTTGATGAGTAAGTGTCGGAATGCATTGGATTTGGCGAGTAAGTGTCGGAACATGTTGCCTTTGACTAATACGTGTAGGAATATGTTTCCTTTCTTTAGTAAGTGTCGGAATATGTTGCATTTGACGAGTAAGTGTCGCAATACGTTGCATTTATACGAGGAAGTATCGGAATATGATGCATTTGACGACTAAGTGTTGGAGTACGTTGCATTTGACGAGTAAGTGTTGGAATATGTTGCATTGGACTAATACATGTTGGAATATGTTTTCTATGACGATTAAGTGTCGGAATTTGTTGGATTTGAAAATTAAGTGTCAGAATACGTTACACTTGACGAGTAACTGCCGGAATATGTCGCATTTCCTAAATAAGTGTCGGAATATGATGAATTTACGATTAAATGTCGGAATATGTTGCCTTCGACTATTACGTGGTTGAATATGTTTTCGTTGACGAGTAGGTGTCGGAATATGTTGCATTTGACGAGTTAGTGTTGGAATACATTGCATTTGACGAGCAAGTGTCGAAATATGTTGTCTTGGACTAATACGTATTGGAATATGTTCTCATTGACGAGTAAGTGTCGGAATATGTTGCCTTTAACTAACATGTGTCAGAATATTATGAGTAAGTGTCGAAATATGTTGCATTTGACAAGTAAGTGTCGGAATACGTTGCATTTGACGAGTAAGTGTGGAAAAATGCATTATTTGATGAGTAAGTATCGGAATACATTACATTTCACGAGTAAGTGTCGGAATATGTTGCCTTGGACTAATACGTGTTGGAATATGTTTTATTTGACGAGTAATTTTTGGAATTTGTGTCGTTTGAGACGCAAGTGTCAGAATACGTTGCATTTGACGAGTAAGTGTCGGAATATGTTGTATTTGACGAGTAAGTGTCGGAATATGTTGCCTTGTACTAATACATGTTGGAATATGTTTTCTTTGACGAGTAAGTGTCGGAATATGTTGCATTTGACAAGTAAGTGTCTGAATACGATTCATTTTATAAGTAAGTGTCGAGATATGTTGCCTTTAACTAATACGTGTCGAAATATGTTGCATTTGACGAGTAAGTGTCGGAATATGTTGCATTGGACGAGTAAGTGTCGCAATATGTTGCTTTTGATGATTGAGTTTCGGAATGTGTTACATTTCACGAGTAATTGTCAAAATATGTTGCCTTGGACTAATACGTGTTGTAATATGTTTTCTTTGATGATTAAGTTTCGGAATTTGTGTCATTTGAGAAGCAAGTGTCATAATACGTTGCATTTAACGAGTAAGGGTCCGAATATGTTGCATTTGATAAATGTCTGAATATGTCGCATTTGACGATTAAGTGTCGGGATATGTTGCATTTCATGAGTAAGTGTCGGAATACGTTAAGTGTCGGAATATGTGTCATTTAGGGTGCAAGTGTCAGAATACATTGTATTTGACGAGTAAGTGTCAGAATATGTTGCATTTGACGAGTAAATGTTGCAATATGTCGCATTTGACGATTAAGTGTGGGGTTATGTTGCATTTCACGAGTAAGTGTCCGAATACGTTCCATTTGACGATTAAGGTCGCAATATGTTGCATTTGGTGAGTAAGTGTCGGAACACGTTGCATTTGACGAGTTATTGTCCAAATATGTTGCATTGGACTAATATGTGTTGGAATGTTTTGTTTAACGAGGAAGTGTTGGAATATGTTGCATTTGACGAGTAAGTAGTGAAATACATTGCATTTGATGAGTAAGCGTCGGAATATGTTGCATCTGACGAGTAAGCATGGAATATGTTGCATCTGACGAGTAAGTGTCGGAATACGTTGCATTTGACGAGGAAGTGTCTGAATATGTTGTCGTGGACTAATACTTGTTGGAATATGTTTTCTTTGACGATTAAGTGTCAGATGGGACATTTGAAGTGTAAGTGTCATAATATATTGCATTTGACGAGTAAGTGTCAAAATATGTTGGATTTGATGAGAAAGTGTCAGAATATGTCGCATTTGACAAGTAAGTGTCGGGATATGTTGCGTTTCACGAGTAAGTGTCTTAATACGTTGCATTTGATGATTTAATGTCACAATATGTTGCATTTGATGAGTAAGTGCCGGAATAAGTTGCATTTGACGAGTTAATGTCTGAATATGTTGCATTGGACTAATAAATGTTGGATTATGTTTTCTTTGACGAGTAAGTGTCGGATTATGTTGCATTTGACTAGTAAGTGTCGGAATACATTGCATTTGACGAGTAAGTGTGGGAATATGTTGCATTTGACGAGTAAGTGTCGAAATACGTTGCATTTGACGAGGAAGTGTCGGAATACGTTGCATTTGACGAGTAAGTGTCGGAATATGTTGTTGTGGAGTAATACGTGTTGGAATATGTTGCATTTGACGAGTAAGTGTCGGAATATGTGTCATTTGAGGTGTAAGTGTCAGAATACATTGCATTTGACGAGAAAGTGTCGGAATATGTTCCATTTGATGGTTAAGTGTCTGAATATATCGCATTTGCGAGTAAGTGTCGGAATATGTTGCCTTTATTGGAATATGTTGCATTTGAAGAGTAAGTTTTGGAATACGTTGGATTTGACAAGTAAGTGTTGGAATTTGTGGCCTTTGACTCATACGTGTCGGAATATGTTTCCTTTGATGAGTAAGTGTCGGAATCAGTTGCATTTGACGATTAAGTGTGGGAATTCGTTGGATTGGACGAGTAAGTGACGGAATATGTTGCCTTTAACTAATTCTTGTCGGAATATGCTTCCTTTGACGAGTAAGTGTCGAAATACGTTGTATTTGACGATTAAGTGTAGGAATACGTTGTATTGGACGAGTAAGTGTCCGAACATGTTTCCTATGACAAATACTTGTCCGAATATGTTTCCTTTGACGAGTAAGTGTTGGAATATTTTGCATCTCACAAAAAAGTGTCAGAATATGTTGCATTTGGCGAATAAGTGTCGGAATACGTCACATTCGACGAGTAAGTGTCGGAATATGATGCCTTTACCTAATAGGTTTCAGGATATGTTGCATTTGATGAGTAAGTTTGGGAATACGTCGCATTTGACTTATAAGTGCTGGAAAATATTAACTTTGACTTATACGTGTTGGAATATGTTTCCATTGAAGAGTAGTTGCATTTGAGAGTAAGTGTCGGAATATGTTAGATTGGACGAGTAAGTTTCGGAATATGTTGCCTTTGACTAATAAATGTCAGAGAATGTCTCGTTTGATGAGTAAGTGTTGAAATATGTTTCATTTCACGAGTAAGTGTCGGAATATACTGCATTTGACGAGTAAGTGTCGGAATACGTTGCATTTGACGAGTAAGTGTCGGAATATGTTGCCTTTGACTAATACATGTCGGATAAGTTGTATTTGATGAGTAAGTTTGGGAATACGTTGAATTTGACGTGTAAGTGTTGGAATAGGTTGCCTTTGATTAATACGTGTCGGAATATGTTTTCTTTGATGTGTAAGTGACGGAATAAGTTGCATTGTACGATTAAGTGTCAGAATACGCTGGATTGGGGTAGTAAGTATCGGATATTGTTGCATTTGTCTAATACATGTCGGAATATGTTTCCTTTGACGACTAAGTGTCTAAATATGTTGCATTTGACGAATAAGTGCCGGAATACGTTGCATTTATACGATTAAGTGTCAGAATATGTTGCATTTGCACGAGTAAGTGTCAGAGTACGTTGCATTTGACAAGTAAGTGTGAATATGTTGTTGTGGAGTAATACGTGTTGGAATATGTTTTCTTTTACGAGTAACTGTCTGAATATGTGTCATTTGTGGTGTAAGTGTCATAATACATTGCATTTGACGAGTAAATAACAGAATATGTTGCATTTGACGAGTAAGTGTTGGAATATATTGTATTTGACGATTAAGTATCGGGATATGTTGCATTTCATGAGTAAGTGTTGGAATATGTTGCATTTGACAAGTAAGTGTCAGAATACGTTACATTTGACGAGTAAGTGTCGCAAAATGTTGAATTTGATGAGTAAGTGTCGGACTACATTGCATTTGACGAGTTAGTGCCCGAATATGTTGCATTAGAATAATACGTGTTGGAATATGTTTTCTTGACGATTAAGTGTCGGGATATGTTGCATCTGACGAGTAAGTGTCAGAATACGTTGCATTTGATGAGGAAGTGTCGGAATACGTTGCAATTGACGAGTACGTGTCGGAATATTTTGCCATGTATTAATACGTGTTGGAATATGTTTTCTTTGACGAGTAACTGTTGGAATATGTGTCATTTGAGGTGTACGTGTCATAATACATTGCATTTGACGAGTAAGTGTCAGAATATGTTGCATTTGACGAGCAAGTGTGGGAATATGTCGCATTTGACGAGTAAGTGTCGGGATATGTTGCATTTCACGAGTAAGTGTCGGAATACATTGCATTTGACGATGAAGTGTCGCAATATGGTTCATTTCATGAGTAAGTGTCGGAATACGTTGCATTTGAGGAGTAAGTTTTGTAATATGTTGCCTTTGACTCATACGTTTTGGATATGTTTCCTTTGATAAGTAAGTATTGGAAAAAGGTCCATTTGACGAGTAAGTGTGGGAATTTGTTGGATTTGACGAGTAAGTGTCGTAAAATGTTGCATTTATACGAGTAAGTGTCGGAATACATTGCAATTCACGAGTAAGTGTCGGAATATGTTGTCTTGGTCTAATACGTGTTGGAATATGTTTTATTTGACAAGTAAGTGTTGAAATATGTCGCATTTGACGGGTTAGTGTCGGAATATGTCGCATATGAGGAGTAAGTGTCGGAATATATTGCCTTTAACTAATATGTGTCGTAATATTATGAGTAAGTGTCAAACATATGTTACATTGGACGAGTAAGTGTCAGAATATGTTGTCTTGGACTAATACGTATTGGAATATGTTGTCATTGATGAGTAAGTGTTGGAATATGTCACATTGGACGAGGAAATGTCTGAATATGTTGCATTAGAGTAGTAAGTGTCTGAATATGTTGCCTTTAACTAATATGTGTCGGAAAATTATGAGTAACTGTCGAGATATGTTGCATTTTGACAAGTAAATGTCGGAATAAGTTGCATTTGACGAGTAAGTGTGGGAAAATGTTGCATTTGATGAGTAAGTGTGGAATATACTGATTTTTCCAATTAAGTGTCGCAATAGGTTGCATTTGACAAATAAGTGTCGGAATATGTCGCATTGGACAAGTAAGTGTTTGAATACGTTGCATTTGATGAGTTAGTGCCCGAATATGTTGCATTGGACTAATACGTGTTGGAATATGTTTTCTTTGACGAGTAAGTGTCGAAATATGTTGCATCTGACTAGTAAGTGTCGGAATACGTTGCATTTGACGAGGAATTGTCGAATACGTTGCATTTAATGAGTTAAAGTGTCGGAATATGTTGCCATGGACTAATACGTCTTGGAATATGTTTTTTTAAACGATTAAGCGTTGGAATATGTGTCATTTGAGGTGTATGTGTCAAAATACATTGCATTTGACGAGTCAGTGTCAGAAAATGTTGCATTTGACGAGTAAGTGTCGGAATATGTCGCATTTGACGAGTAAATTTCATGATATGTTGCATTTCATGAGTAAGTATGGGAATACGTTGTATTTGAGGATTAAGTATAGCAATATGGTTCATTTAATGAGTAAGTGTCGGAATACGTTGCATTTGATGAGTAAGTTTTGGAATATGTTGCCTTTGGCTCATACGTATTGGAATATGTTTTCATTGACGAGTAAGATTCGTAATATGTCGCATTTGACAAGGAAGTGTCGGAATATGTCGCATTTGATGAGTAAGTGTCGGAGTACGTTTCATTTGACGAGTAAGTGTTGGAATTTCTTGCATTGGACTAATACATGTTGGAATATGTTTTCTTTGACGAGTAAGTGTCGGAATATGTCAGAATACGTTACACTTGACGAGTAGCCATCGGAATATGTCGCATTTGATGAGTAAGTGTCAGAATTTGTTGCATTTGACGAGTAAATGTCGGAATATGTCGCATTTATGAGTAAGTGTCGTAATATTTTTTCGTGGAGTAGTACGTGTTGGTATATGTTTTCTTTTACGAGTAAGCGTTAGAATACGTGTCATTTGATGTGCAAGTGTAAGAATACATTCTATTTGACGATTTAAGTGTCAGAATATATTGCATTTGACGAGTAAGTTTCGGAATATGTTGCATTTGACTATTAAGTTTTGGGATATGTTGCATTTCGCGAGTAAGTGTCTGTATACGTTTCATTTGACGATTAAGTGTCGCAATATGTTGCATTTGACGAGTAAGTGTCGGAAATACGTTGCATTTGACGAGTTAGTGTACGAATATGTTGCATTGGACTAATATGTGTTGCAATATGTTTTCTTTGACGATTAAGTGTCGGAATATGTTGCATTTGACGAGTAAGTGTTGGAATACATTGCATTTTGATGAGTAAGTGTCGGAATATGTTGCATCTGACGAGTAAGTGTGGGAATACGTAGCATTTCATGAGGAAGTGTTGGAATACGTAGCATTCAAGGAGTAAGTGTCTGAATATGTTGTTGTGGACTAATACGTGTTGGAATATGTTTTCTTTGACGATTAAGTGTCGGTATATGTGACATTTGAGGTGCAAGTGTCAGAACCTGTTGGATTGGACGAGTATGTGTCGGAATTTGATGGATTGGACGAGTAAGTGTCAGAATATGTTGCCTTTGACTAATACCTGTCAGAATATGTTTCCTTTGACGAGAAAGTGTTGAAATATGTTACATTTGACGAGTAAGTGTCGGAATACGTTGCATTAGACAAGTAAGTGTTATAATACATTGCATTTGACGAGTTAGTGTCGGAATATGTTGTCTTTGACTAATACGTGTCAGAATATGTTGCATTTGATGACTAAGTTTGGGAATACGTTGTATTTCACGTGTAAGTGTTTGAATATGTTGCGCATTTGACTAATATGTGTCATAATATGTTTCCTTTGATGAGTAAGTGTTGAAATAAGTTGTATTTTATGAGTAAGTGTCGGAATACGTTGGATTCAGTGAGTAAGTGTCGGAACATGTTTCATTTGACGAGTAAGTGTCGGAATACGTTGAATTTATTCAAGTAAGTGTCGCAATATGTTGTATTTGACGAGTAAGTGTCGGAGTATGTTGCATTTGACGATTAAGTGTTGGAATATGTTGCATTGGACTAATACGTGTTGGAATATGTTTTATTTGACGAGTAAGTGTCGGAATATGTTGCATTTGACAAGTAAATTTTCAGAATACGTTACACTTGACAAGTAACTTCCGAATATGTCGCATTGACAGTAAGTGTCAGAATATGTTGCATTTGACGAGTAAAAGTCGGTTTATGTCGCATTTCATGAGTAAGTGTCGAAATATGTTGTTGTGGAGTAACACGTGTTAGAATATGTTTTCTTTGACGAGTAAGTGTCGGAATATGTTGCATTTGACAAGTAAGTGTCAGAATGCGTTACACTTGACGAGTAACTTTCGGAATATGTTGTATTTGATGAGTAAGTTTCAGAAAATGTTGCATTTGACGAGTAAATGTTGGAATATGTCGCATTTGATGAGTAAGTGTCGGAATATGTTGTCTTGGACTAATACATATTGGAATATGTTTTCATTGACGAGTAAGAGTCAGAATATGTCGCATTTGACAAGGAAGTGTCGGAATATGTTGCATTTGAGTAGTAAGTGTGGGAATATGTTGCCTTTAACTAATATGTGTCGGAATATTATGAGTAAGTATCGGAATATTTTGCATTTGACAAGTAAGTGTCGATATTACGTTGCATTTGATGAGTAAGTGTGGCAAAATGTTGCATTTGATGAGTAAGTGTCGGAATACGTTGAATTTGATAATTAAGTGTCGCAATATGTTGTATTTAACAAATAAGTGTCGGAATATGTTGCATTGGACAAGTAAGTGTCGGAATATGTTGCATTTTACGAGTATGTGTCGGAATACGTTGCATTTGGCGAGTAAGTGTCAGAGTATATTGCCTTTGACTAATATGTGTCGGAATATGTTGCATTTGATTAGTAAGTTTGGGAATACGTTGCATTTGACATGTATGTGTATGAATATGTTTTCTTTCACTAATATGTGTAGGAATATGTTTCCTTTGTTTAGTAAGTGTCAGAATAAGATGCATTTGACGAGTAAGTGTCGGAATACGTTGGATTGGGAGAATAAGTTTTTGAACATGTTGCCTTTAACTAATACCTGTTTAAATATGTTTCCTTTTGATAGTAAGTGTCGGAATATTATGCATTTGAGGAGTAAGTTTCGGAATACATTGCATTTATATGAGTAAGTGTCGGAGTACGTTTCATTTCATGAGTAAGTGTCGGAATACGTTCCATTTGACGAGTTAATGTCCCAATTTGTTACATTGGACTAATACATGTGTGGAATATGTTTTCTTTGACGACTAAGTATCGAAATATGTTCCATTTGATGAGTAAGTGTCGGAATATATTGCATTAGACGAGTAAGTGTTGTAATACTTATCATTTCAGGTGTATGTGTCAGAATACATTGCATTTGACGAGTAAATGTCAGAATATGTTGCATTTGATGAGTAAGTGTCGTAATTATGTCGCATTTGACAAGTAAGTGTCAGGATATGTTGCATTTCACGAGTAAGTGTCGGAATACATTGCATTTGACGATTAAGTGTCCCAATATGGTTCATTTGATGAGTAATTGTCGGGATACGTTGCTTTTGACGAGTAAGTTTTGGAATATGTTGTCTTTGACTCATACGTGTCGGATATGTTTCCTTTGATGAGTAATTATCGGAATAATTTGCATTTGACGAGTAACTATCGGAATTTGAATGATTGGACGAGTAAATGTCGGAATGTGTTGCCTTTGACTAATACTTGTTAGAATATGTTTCCGTTGACAAATAAGTGTCGAAATATGTTGCATTTGACGAGTAAGTGTCAGGATATGTTGCATTAGACAAGTAATTGTCAGAAAACGTTACATTTGACGAGTTAGTGTCGGAATATGTTATCTCTGACTAATACGTGTCAATATGTTGCATTTGATGACTAATTTGGGAATACGTTGTATTTCACGTGTAAGTGTTTGAATATGTTTCATTTGACTAATATGTGTTGCAATATGTTACCTTTGAAGAGTAAGTGTCGAAATAAGTTGCCATTGACGAGTAACTGTCGGAATACGTTGGATTGGGCGAGTAAGTGTCGGAACATGATGCTTTTGACCTAATACATATTGGAATATGTTTCCTTTGACGAGTAAGTGTCGGAATATGTTGCATTGAACGACTAAGTGTCGGAATATGTTGCATCTATACGAGTAAGTGGAATATGTTGCATTTGACGAGTAAGTGTCGGAGTACGTTGCATTTGACGAGTAAGTATTGGAATATGTTCCATTGCACTAATACATGTTGGAATATGTTTTCTTTGACGAGTAAGTGATGGAATATGTTGCATTTGATGTGTAAGTGTCATAATACGTTGCATTTATACGAGTAAGTGTTGGAATATGTTGCATTTGACGAGTAAGTGTCGGAATACGTTGCATTTATACGAGTAAGTGTTGGAATATGTTGCATTTGACTACTAAGTGTCGGAGTACATTGCATTTGACGAGTAAGTATTGGAATATGTTGCATTGCACTAATACATGTTGGAATATGTTTTCTTTGACAAATAAGTGTCGGAATATGTTGCATTTGACAAGTAAGTGTCAGAATACGTTACACATGACGAGTAACTGTCGGAATATGTCGCATTTGATGAGTAAGTGTCGGAATATGTAGTTTTGGACTAATACGTATTGGAATATGTTTTCATTGACGAGTAAGTGTCGGAATATGTCGCATTTGACAAGGAAGTGTCGGGATATGTTGTATTTCAAGAGTAAGTGTGGGAATATGTTGCCTTTAACTAATATGTATCGGAATATTATGAGTAAGTGTCGGAATATGTTGCATTTGACAAGTAAGGGTTGGAATACGTTGCATTTGACGAGTAAGTGTGGAAAAATGTTGCATTTGATGTGTAAGTATCGGAATACATTGCATTTCACGAGTAAGTGTCGGAATATGTTTCCTGGGACTAATACGTGTTGGAATATGTTTTCTTTGACGAGTAAGTTTCGGAATATGTATCATTTAAGAAGCAAGTGTCAGAATAAGTTGCATTTGACCCGTAAGTGTCGGAATATGTTGCATTTGACGAGTTAGTGTTGGAATACGTTGCATTTTATGAGTAAGTGTCGGAATATGTTGCCTTTGACTAATACGGTCAGAATATGTTGCATCTGATGAGTAAGTTTGGGAATACGTTGCGTTTGACATGTATGTGCATGAATATGTTTTCATTCACTAATATGTGTCATAATATGTTTCCTTTTTTGAGTAAGTGTCAGAATAAGTTGCATTTTACGAGTAAGTGTCGGAATACGTTGGATTGGGTGAATAAGTATCGGAACAAGTTACCTTTATCTAATACCTGTTCGAATATGTTTCATTTGGCGATTAAGTGTCGGAATATGTTGCATTTTACGTGTAAGTGTCGGAATACGTTGCATTTATACGAGTTAGTGTCGGAGTACGTTGCATTTGACGAGTAAGTGTTGGAATACGTTGCTTTTTACGAGGAAGTGTCGGAATACGTTGCTTTTTACGAGGAAGTGTTGGAATACGTTGCTTTTTACGAGGAAGTGTCGGAATACGTTGTATTTGACGAGTAAATGTCGGAATATGTCATCGTGGAGTAATACGTGTTGGAATATGTTTTCTTTGACGAGTAAATGTCGGAATATGTGTCGTTTGAGATATAAGTGTCAGAATACATTATATTTGACGAGTAAGTGTCAGAATATGTTGCATTTGACGAGTAAGTGTCGGAATATGTCGCATTTGATGATTAAGTAATTTGGGATATGTGGCATTTCACGAGTAAGTGTCGGAATACGTTGCATTTGACGATTAAGTATCGCAATATGTTGCATTTGATGAATAAGTGTCGGAATACGTTGCATTTGACGAGTTAGTGTCCGAATATGTTGCATTGGACTAATACGTCTTGGAATATGTTTTCTCTGATTAGTAAGTGACAGAATATGCTGCATTTGACGAGTAAGTGTCGGAATACATTGCATTTGATGAGTAAGTGTCGGAATGTGTTGCATCTGGCGAGTAAGTGTCGGAATACGTTGCATTTGACGACGAAGTTTTAGAATACGTTGGATTGAACGAGTAAGTGTCGGAATATGTTGTCGTGGAGTAATACGTGTTGGAATATGTTTTCTCTGACGATTAAGTAACGGAATATGTGACATTTGAGGTGTAAGTGTCAGAATACATTGCATTTGATGAGTAAGTGTCAAAATATGTTGCATTTGACAAGTAAGTGTCGGAATATGTCGCATTTGACAAGTAAGTGTCGGGATATGTTGCGTTTCACGAGTAAGTGTCGTAATACGTTGCATTTGACGATTAAATGTCACAATATGTTGCATTTGATAAGTAAGTGCTGGAATAAGTTGCATTTGACGATTAAATGTCGGAATATGTTGCCATGACTAATACGTGTTGCAATATTTTTTCTTTGATGAGTAAGTGTAGGATTATGTGTCATTTGAGGTGTAAGTGTCAGAATACATTGCATTTGACTAGTAAGATGTCGGAATATTTTGCATTTGATGGGTAAGTTTCGGAATATATCGCATTTGCGAGTAAGTGTCGGAATATGTTGCATTTGACTAATACGTGTAGGAATATGTTGCGTTTGAAAAGTAAGTTTCGGAATACGTTGGATTTGACGAGTAAGTGTTGGAATATGTGGCCTTTGACTCAGTTGTGTGGGAATACGTTTCCTTTGATGAGTAAGTGTCGGAATAAGTTGCATTTGACGAGTAAGTGTGGAATTTGTTGGATTGGATGTTGCCTAAGTGTAGGAATACGTTGGACTGGACGAGTAAATGTTGGAAATATGTTTTCCTTTGACTAATACATGTCGGAATCTGTTTCCTTTGAAAAGTAAGTGTCGGAATATTTTGCATTTTACAAAAAGTGTCGGAATATGTTGCATTTGTGAATACGTGTCGGAACACGTTACATTCAATGAGTAAGTGTCTGAATATGATGCCTTTTCTAGGTGTCGGGATATGTTGCATTTGATGACTAAGTTTGGGAATACGTTGCATTTGACGTGTAAGTGTTGGAATATGTTGCCTTTGACTAATACGTGACGAAATAAGTTACTTTGTACGATTAAGTGTCGGAATACATTGGATTGGGCGAGTAAGTATCGGATACTATTGCCTTTGACTAACACATGTCGGAATATGTTTCCTTTGCCGACTAAGTATCTGAATATGTTGCATTTGACGAATAAGTGTCGGAATACGTTGCATTTATACGAGTAAGTGTAAGAATATGTTGCATTTGATGAGTAAGTGTCGGAGTACGTTGCATTTGACGAGTGAGTGTTGGAATATGTTCATTGGACTAATACGTGATGGAACATGTTTTCTTTGATGAGTTTGTATCGTAATATGTTGCATTTGACGAGTAAGTGTAAGAATACTTTAACATTGACGAGTAACTGTCGGAATATTTCGCATTTGATTAGTAAGTGTCAGAATATGTTGCATTTCACGAGTAAGTGTCGGAATACGTTGTCTTGGACTAGTTCGTGTTAGAATATGTTTTCTTTGATGAGTAATTGTCGGAATATGTTGCATTTGACGAGTTAGTGTCAGAATACATTGCATTTCACGAGTAAGTGTGGGAATATGTTGTCTTGGACTAAGACGTGTTGGAATATGTTTTTTTGACGAGTAAGTGTTGGAATATGTTGCATTTGACAAGTAAGTGTATGAATATGTTGCATTTGACGAGTAAGTGTCGCAAAATATTGCATTTGATGAGTATGTGTTGGAATACATTGCATTTCACGACTAAGTGTCGGAATATGTTTTCTTGTACTAGTACTTGTTGGAATATGTTTTCTTGACGAGTAAGTGTCGGAATATGTCACATTTGACGGGTTAGTCTCGGAATATGTCGCATTTGAGGAGTGAGTGTCGGAATATGTTGCCTTTAACTAATACGTGTCGGAATATTATAAGTAAGTGTCGGAATATGTTGCATTTGACAAGTAAGTGTCGGAATATGTTGCATTTGACGAGTAATTGTCGCAAAATGTTGCATTTGATGCGTAAGTGTCGGAATACGTTGCATTTGACAAGTAAATGTCGGAATATATTCCCTTACACTAATACGTGTTGGAATATGTGTTCGTTGACGAGTAAGTGTCGGAATGTTTGAGAAGTATATGTAAGAATACGTTGCATTTGAATAGTAAGTGTCGGAATATGTTTCATTTTACAAGTAAGTGTCGGAATATGTCGCATTTGATGATTAAGTGATTTGGGATATGTTGCATTTCACGAGTAAGTGTCGGAATACGTTGCATTTGACGATTAAGTATCGCAATATGTTGCATTTGATGAGTAAGTGTCGGAATACGTTGCATTTGACGAGTTAGTGTCCGAATATGTTGCATTAGACTAATACGTCTTGGAATATGTTTTCTCTGACGAGTAAGTGACAGAATATGTTGCATTTGACGAATAAGTGTCGGAACACATTGCATTTGATGAGTAAGTGTCGGAATATGTTGCATCTGACGAGTAAGTGTTGGAATACGTTGCATTTGACAACGAAGTTATAGAATACGTTGGATTGAACGAGTAAGTGTCGGAATATGTTGTCGTGGAGTAATACGTGTTGGAATATGTTTTCTTTGACGACTAAGTAAAGGAATATGTGACATTTGAGGTGTAAGTGTCAGAATACATTGCATTTGATGAGTAAGTGTCAAAATATGTTACATTTGACAAGTAAGTGTTGGAATATGTCGCATTTGACAAGTAAGTGTTGGGATATGTTGCGTTTCACGAGTAAGTGTCGTAATACGTTGCATTTGACGATTAAATGTCGCAATATGTTGCATTTGATGAGTAAGTGCTGGAATAAGTTGCATTTGACGAGTAAGTGTCGAAATATGTTGCAATTGGACTAATACGTGTTGGAATATTTTTTTCTTTGATGAGTAAGTGTCGGATTATGTGTCATTTGAGGTGTAAGTGTCAGAATACATTGCATTTGACGAGTAAGTGTGGGAATATGTTGCATTTGATGGGTATGTGCCGGAATATATCGCATTTGCGAGTAAGTGTCGAAATATGTTGCCTTTGACTAATACGTGTCGTAATCTGTTGCATTTGAAAAGTAAGTTTCGGAATACGTTGGATTTGACGAGTAAGTGTTGGAATATGTGGCCTTTGACTCAGTTGTGTTGGAATACGTTTCCTTTGATGAGTAAGTGTCGGAATAAGTTGCATTTGACGAGTAAGTGTGGGAATTTGTTGGATTGGATTTTCCCTTTAACTAATTCTTGTCGGAATTGTTTCCTTTAACGAGTAAGTGTCGAAATAAGTTGTATTTGACGAGTAATTGTAGGAATACGTTGGACTGGACGAGTAAATGTTGGAACATGTTGCCTTTGACTAATACCTGTCGAAATATGTTTCCTTTGACAAGTAAGTGTGGGAATATTTTGCATTTTACAAAAAAGTGTCGGAATATGTTGCATTGGGTGAATACGTGTCGGAATACGTTACATTCAATGAGTAAGTGTCTGAATATGATGCCTTTTCCTAATAGGTGTCGTGATATGTTGCATTTGATGAGTAAGTTTGGGAATACGTTGCATTTGACATGTAAGTGTTAGAATATGTTGCCTTTGACTAATACGTGACGAAACAAGTTGCATTGTACGATTAATTGTCGGAATAAGTTGGATTGGGCGAGTAAGTATCGGATACAATTGCCTTTGACTAATACATGTCGGAATATGTTTCCTTTTCCGACTAAGTATCTGAATATGTTGCATTTGACGAATAAATGTCGGAATACGTTGCATTTATACGAGTAAGTGTCAGAATATGTTGCATTTGACGAGTAAGTGTCGGAGTACCTTGCATTTGACGAATGAGTGTTGGAATATGTTGCATTGGACTAATACGTGATGGAATATGTTTTCTTTGACGAGTAAGTATTGTAATATGTTGCATTTGACGAGTAAGTGTCATAATACTTTAAACCTGACGAGTAACTACCGGAATATGTCGCATTTGATGAGTAAGTGTCAGAATATGTTGCATTTCATGAGTAAGTGTCGGAATATGTTGTCATGGACTAGTTCGTGTTAGAATATGTTTTCTTTGACGAGTAATTGTCGGAATATGTTGCATTTGACGAGTTAGTGTCGGAATACATTGCATTTGACGAGTAAGTGTGGGAATATGTTGTCTTGGACTAATACGTGTTGGAATATGCTTTCTTTGACGAGTAAGTGTTGGAATATGTTGCATTTGACAAGTAAGTGTCGGAATATGTTGCATTTGACGAGTAAGTGTCGCAAAATGTTGCATTTGATGAGTAAGTGTCGGAATACATTGCATTTCAGGAGTAAGTGTCGGAATATTATTCTTGGACTAGTACTTGTTGGAATATGTTTTCTTTGACGAGTAAATGTCGAAATATGTCACATTTGACGGGTTAGTGTCGCAATATGTCGCATTTGAGGAGTAAGTGTCGGAATATGTTGCTTTAACTAATATGTGTCGGAATATTATGAGTAAGTGTCGGAATATGTTGCATTTGACAAGTAAGTGTCGGAATATGTTGCATTTGACGAGTAATTGTGGCAAAATGTTGCATTTGATGAGTAAGTGTCGGAATACGTTGCATTTGACGAGTAAATGTCGGAATATTTTCCCTTACACTAATACGTGTTGGAATATGTGTTCATTGACGAGTAAGTGTCGGAATATTTGAAAAGTATATGTAAGAATACGCTGCATTTGAATAGTGAGTGTTGGAATATGTTTCATTTGACAAGTAAGTGTCGGAATATGTCGCATTTGATGATTAAGTGATTTGGGATATGTTGCATTTCACGAGTAAGTGTCGGAATACATTGCATTTGACGATTAAGTATCGCAATATGTGGCATTTGATGAGTAGGTGTCGGAATACGTTGCATTTGAGGAGTTATTGTCCGAATATGTTGCATTGGACTAATACGTCTTGGAATATGTTTTCTCAGACGAGTAAGTGACAGAATATGTTGCATTTGACGAGTAAGTGTCGGAATACATTGCATTTGATGAGTATGTGTCGGAATATGTTGCATCTGACGAGTAAGTGTCGGAATACGTTGCATTTGACGACGAAGTTTTAGAATAAGTTGGATTGAACGAGTAAGTGTCGGAATATTCTGTCGTGGAGTAATACGTGTTGGAATATGTTTTCTTTGAAGATTAAGTAATGGAATATGTGACATTTAAGGTGTAAGTGTCAGAATACATTGCATTTGATGAGTAAGTGTCAAATATGTTGCATTTGACAAGTAAGGGTCGGAATATGTCACATTTGAAAAGTAAGTGTCGGGATATGTTGCGTTTCACGAGTAAGTGTCGTAATACGTAGCATTTGTCGATTAAATGTCGCAATATGTTGCATTTGATGAGTAAGTGCTGGAATAAGTTACATTTGACGAGTAAGTGTCGAAATATGTTTCCATGGACTAATACGTGTTAGAATATTTTTTCTTTGATGAGTAAGTGTTGGATTATGTGTCATTTGAGGTGTAAGTGTCAGAATACATTGCATTTGACGATTAAGTGTCGGAATATGTTGCATTTGATGGGTAAGTGTCGGAATATATCGCATTTGCGAGTAAGTGTCGGAATATGTTGCCTTTGACTAATACGTGTCGGAATATGTTGCATTTGAAAAGTAAGTTTCAGAATACGTTGGATTTGACGAGTAAGTGTTGGAATATGTGGCCTTTGACTCAGTTGTGTCGGAATACGTTTCCTTTGATGAGTAAGTGTCGGAATAAGTTGTATTTGACGAGTAAGTGTGGTAATTTGTTGGATTGGATGTTCCCTTTAACTAATTCTTGTCGGAATTGTTTCCTTTAACGAGTAAGTGTCGAAATAAGTTGTATTTGACGAGTAAGTGTAGGAATACGTTGGACTGGACGAGTAAATGTTGGAACATGTTGCCTTTGACTAATACCTGTCGGAATATGTTTCCTTTGACAAGTAAGTGTCGGAATATTTTGTATTTTACAAAAAAGTGTCGGAATATGTTGCATTTGGTGAATACGTGTCGGAATACGTTACATTCAATGAGTAAGTGTCTGAATATGATGCCTTTTCCTAATAGGTGTCGTGATATGTTGCATTTGATGAGTAAGTTTGGGAATACGTTGCATTTGACGTGTAATTGTTGGAATATGTTGCCTTTGACTAATATGCGACGAAATAAGTTGCATTGTACGATTAAGTGTCGGAATACGTTGGATTGGGCGAGTAAGTATCGGGCACTATTGCCTTTGACTAATACATGTCGGAATATGTTTCCTTTGCCGACTAAGTATCTGAATATTATGCATTTGACGAATAAGTGTCAGAATACGTTTCATTTATACGAGTAAGTGTCAGAATATGTTGCATTTGACGAATAAGTGTCGGAGTACATTGCATTTGACGAGTGAGTGTTGGAATATGTTTCATTGGACTAATACGTGATGGAATATGTTTTCTTTGACGAGTAAGTATCGTAATATGTTGCATTTGACTAGTAAGTGTCAGAATACATTAAACTTGACGAGTAACTGTCGAAATATGTCGCATTTGATGAGTAAGTGTCAGAATATGTTGCATTTCATGAGTAAGTGTTGGAATATGTTGTCTTGGACTAGTTCGTGTTAGAATATGTTTTCTTTGATGAGTAATTGTCGGAATATGTTGCATTTGACGAGTTAGTGTCGGAATACATTACATTTGACGAGTAAGTGTGGGAATATGTTGTCTTGGACTAATACGTGTTGGAATATGTTTTCTTTGACCAGTAAGTGTTGGAATATGTTGCATTTGACAAGTAAGTGTCGGAATATGTTGCATTTGACGAGTAAGTGTCGCAAAATGTTGCATTTGATGAGTAAGTGTCGGAATACATTGCATTTCGCGAGTAAGTGTCGGAATATGTTTTCTTGGACTAGTACTTGTTGGAAATATGTTTTCTTTGACGAGTAAGTGTCGGAATAATGTCACATTTGACGGGTTAGTGTCGGAATATGTCGCATTTGAGGAGTGAATGTCGGAATATGTTGCTTTAACTAATATGTCTCGGAATATTAGGAGTAAGTGTCGGAATATGTTGCATTTGACATGTAAGTGTCGGAATATGTTGCATTTGACGAGTAATTGTCGCAAAATGTTGCATTTGATGAGTAAATGTCGGAATATTTTATCTTACACTAATACGTGTTGGAATATGTATTTGTTGACGAGTAAGTGTCAGAATATTTGAGAAGTATGTGTAAGAATACGTTGCATTTGAATAGTAAGTGTCGGAATATGTTTCATTTGACGAGTAAGTGTCGGAATATATCGCATTTGATGAGTAAGTGTGGGAATATGTTGCCTTTGACTAATACGTGTCGAAATATGTTGCATTTGATAAGTAAGTGTTGAAATATCTTGCCTTTGACTCATACATGTCGGAATATCTTTCCTTTGATATGTAAGTGTTGGAATATGTTGCCTTTGACTAATACGTGTCGGTATATATTTCATTTGATGAGTAAGTTTCGGAATACGTTGCATATGACGAGTAATTGTTGGAATATATTGCATTTGACTAATAAGTATCGGAATATGTTACTTTGATGAGTAAGTGTTGGAATAAGTTGCATTTGGTGAGTAAGTTTTGGAATACGTTGATTGGTCGAGTAAGTGTCGAAATATGTTGCCTTTGACTAATACATGTCAGAATATGTTTCCTTTTGACGAGTAAGTGTTGGAACATGTTTAAACTGATGAGTAAGTGTCGGAATACGTTGCATTTATATGAGTAAGTGTCGGAATATGTTGCATTTGATGATTAAGTGTAGGAATACGCTGCATTTGACGAGTTAGTGTCCGACTATGTTGCATTGGACTAATACGTGTTGCAATATGTTTTCATTGACGAGTAAGTGTCGGATTATGTTGCATTTGACGAGTAAGTGTCGGAATACATTGCATTTGATGAGTAAGTGTCGTAATATGTTTCATCTGACGAGTAAGTGTCGCAATACGTTGCATTTGACGG
>NW_027368928.1:0-46291 GCF_046119375.1 Phyllobates terribilis | reverse complement strand
AGCATCCTCGCAACCCTCTTCCAGAGGCCCTATCATGAGCGCCTTCATGTGATGAAGGTGCCAATCAATCATCCTCCTGAGCCCTGAAAGATGCCGATTAGGCTGAAGTACATCTTCCAAGGTGCGAAGCTGAATTTCCTCTGACCTCATATTCGGCGGCAGTAGCGGCTTGGGCTCCTTCAAAGGGCTCTTAATGCGGCAAGGTCTGGGTTCGGATTTGGGAGGGGCTGAGGTTTCTGACTTGGGTTTGGGCTCGATCTTGAGCTCGGGACAAGGAGTGGATCCAAGAATCAGCTCTACTGGCGCATCCATACTGGCGTGTTTGAGTAGCCTGCGTAGCCCAGTCTCGGTAATAACGCTTTCACAGGGCGTCTCCTTGATTGGCTTGTAGCTCGAGCATGATCTTCTTTACGATGTGGGGATAGGGAAGCGTGTGGTTTTTGTACATCTTCACCGTCATCATATGAGAGAGAATGAGGCACGACGTGTCTATAATACTCCCTTCGATGACTTCACGCAGCAGGCACGCATATGCGATGGTTACTGTATCGCTCTTCTCTTGCCAAGGGATGACGTTGTGCAGCACGATAGCATGTACCTCTTGATTTCCTTTGGACGCACCTTCCCCACTAGTAAATCCAAGGTCTCGGCCTTTCCTGAGGACCAGTTCTTCTTGGGTAGAGAAGCATACCCTTCGCCCGTCGGTACGTAGTTTGAGCACCTTCTCCTAGAGCTTGATGTTTAGCGTCTTCAGCTCGTCTCCGTATGGAATGTGAGCTACAGAATACAGCTGTCCTGGAGAGGGGGTCATCACTACTAAGGCGTTGTAGAATTTGTGCACTTCCTCATAGTCGACTGCGAAGGGCTTGACTTCTAGATCTGACCAGCAAGTCCGCTCGAGGGAGGCGACTATGGCGGCGATGTCGAATTCGACTGGGCTGAGGCTTGACGAGAATTCTTGCCCGATGATGAGGGGCGCAATGACGACGCGGGTAGGGAAGTTCCTGTGGACAGGTGGTAGGAAGAGGAACTCGTCGCTTTCTGGTGCGATGATGGTTTTTTAGCGCTTCTGGGTGGTGGAGAAAAGAGTGATGGTGAGGGTCCTTTTGTGGGATGACTGAGGCGGTGGAGAGGGAGGATTAGTGAGGGAGAGAGTGGTGGAGGTGATAGCGAGATTCTGGTGGGTGGACTCATCATGTATGGATGCGGTTGGTGTGTGTTCAGTGGAGTCAGTGGAAGAAGCTTTTTGTTTGGTGGAAGAGATATGCTGAATCGGCGTTGGGTTGGGCTGGTCTTCCTCCATAGGAGCTCGAGATGTGGAATGAGCGGCAGGTGGTGGAGGTGGTGAGGATGAGGGATGAGGACTGGACACCTTTTATGGTATGGGAGAAAGAGGCTTTAGAGGTGTAGGATCAATGGAGGTTGCAGCAGATGAGGTAGATGGTGGAACGGAAGTGGTGGTTTTGGAGCTCTCCATGAACTCTTGAAACTATAGGAATACAGCCCATTTCTGGGTCGATGTTCATGGGGTTGGTCATTTGTGCATTTGAGGGATGAGATTTTTTTATTTGGAGTAGAGAAAGGTGCGAGTGGTGAGAAGATGCAGGGTCGAGAGGTGAGAGCGTGCGAAGAGAGGAAAGCTTAAGTAGGGAGTGAATAGTGTGAAGATGGTGAAGGGGACTGAATCTGGTCTGAGGGGATATTTATGGATGGCGGCGAACAGTCGAATCACAACGGCCGGATTGCGAATCTGGAACGGCGCCTCGTTTATCGCAGAAGCAAGTAGCCGTTGAAGATTTGGCAAGTAATGAGTGCCTAGAAGATAGTTAACCATTGAGACGCTCGGTCCCTAAAATTCCATCGGTCCCTACATTCAGTTCCTAATATGATATGCGCTTTACACTATTCTGGGTTATTCGGTCCCCAAGGACGTGGTTTTTCAAAATCTTCGCTTGTTATCTCTTATACTTACTCGGTCCCCATACACTGACGTGTTGTGTCTTAGTACCCATTCTCAGTAGGATAATTCAACTCGCTTAAGCACATAATAATCTCACACACACAAAGGGACATAAAAGCTCTTTTAAAAACAATAAGTGCTAAGCATATATGGGTAGGCCTTTTGACATCTCAATGAATATTCCTAGTTGTGGCTTATATGGTCATAAGGAACGTAACATTAAGATCAAGGTTAAGGGACTGGCCTATAAGCACGAATCATATCTAGGGGCTTGATTATAAGTTTAAGAGGCGGTCATCGTGCATATATATAAGGCCTTGAAAAAGAATAGCATGCATATGGATCAAGTTTTAGCAAGCAATAGTGCAATCCTAGAGAGGGCCTAACTATGCATTTATCATTTGGCATCACACAGAACATGCGAAGGACGAATACCTCTAAGAGTATAGGCTAGGTTCACGCACGTATTAGTCCTAAGTTCCCAAGACTAAGAAGCACTGAATTTACACAAGATCAAGGGAAGAGGCTTACGTGGAAGAAGATGCTTAATGAAAGGGGATCAAGCCCAGGTGAAGTATGAGTTTGATAAATGGTTCCTTGTTCAAGACCTTGGTGAAAATTTCTGCTATTTGATCCTTAGTTATGCAGTGGGTGAGCTCGATGTGCTTCTTCTCCACATTATCTCGAAGGAAATGATGATGCACGTCAATGTGCTTGGTTTGAGAGTGGTGCACACCTTATTTTAATTGAGCCCATTGATATGCCAAAGTCCTTGAGTTGTTACTTGAGCCATAGAAGTTGAGTACAACAAGAAGTTGCTGCTATGTATTCTGCCTTGGTGGTGGACACAACTACCGAGCTCTGCTTGCGAGAGCCCCAAGAAACGAGACAAGGGCCTAGGAATTGTGCCATACCTCAGGTGCTCTTTCGATCAATGAGATAACCTGCATAGTCATCATTTTTGTATCCAACAAGGGTAAAATCGCAGTTCTTAGGGTACTATAAACAAAGATTATCAGTCCCTTTTAGGTAACAAAGGATACGCTTACTTGGAAGGAAAAAAACGCTCCCAAGGAAACCCTAACACGTTCCCAGGCCATCCCACCTCCTGTGCCTCCGCCTGGTTCCCGGTGCTCCGGCAGGCGGCGTGAACAACCCTCGCGTCTTCTGGTTTCTCCCTGGTCTGCGCTTCTCTTCGTGTTCCTATCTGCTGTAACTTGATTACGTCTGGTGTCTGGTTATTCTGATTTGTTTCATCTGGTGATTGATTTTGCTGGGTTGTGTGATGCCTCCCGACTCTATGGATTCTGATAAAACCTTGTCTGAGGCTGCCGTTTCTGCTCCAGTTGAAGGGCTTGCACCTTCTAATTCTGGAAAATCTGCCCAACGTAAGCCTCCTTTCTCCCTGAATCATAAGCAGCCAGTTATTCCTCCGTTAGGGCTTCTTAAGAACTATGATTTGGAAGACTGTCTGATTTATGACTTCTACCTTGAGGAAGTGCAAAGTGAAATTGAAGCACACCAATTTGTCCTCCTTGGTGGTGTCATGGGGCCTCCTACTACCTTCAAGGAAATGGTGTCTTTTGTGAATCTTAATTGGGCTGATCACAAGCCTGAAATCAGTGTTCGAAAGAATGGCATATGGTCATTTAGGTTCTCATCTGAGAAGGACAAAAATTATATTCTTGAGAATGGGCCATGGTTCTTTATTGGCACTCATCCTATTGCTCTTACCCCATGGGAGGTTGGGGAAACCATTTCTTGGAATAAATTTGAATCAGTTCCGATTTGGATCCAGCTTCGGAATCTTAATCCGATCTTTCATTCACATCATATGCTTAGTGTGATTGGAAGTATGATTGGTACTCCAATCACGATGGATGTGCCTACTTTTGAGAGGCGTCGGGAAGACTTTGCCAGACTACTTATTCAAGTCTCCCCGACAGATTTTCTAAAGGAGGCCTTAACGCTTAGAGATCCGACGGGAAAAACCTACAAGCAAAGGGTTTGGTTTGAGTGGATACCGTGGGTGTGTTCACATTGTTCTATCTTTGGACATACTCGACATAAGTGTCGATCGGTTAAAAAAACAAATCCCAAAGATGCTATTTCCGAGAAGCTAAATATCTCGGTTGATGATCCCGAGAAGGATTTGCCGTCTGATATTCCTCCTGTGCAGTCAGAAAAATCTACTGAAACTTCTGCTGCTACAGGTTTGGGGCCCATTTCTGTCTCTGCTGCTCAACGTCCGACTGAGAATATCGCTGGGTCCGTCTCTTCTGGGCCTCCAACAGTGTCTGGGCCGAATGGCCCAAAAGCAACAGAACTGGCCTCCTCTTCAGTACAAAATACAGGGACTGTTTCTGTAGTAGCAAACAAGAAAAATTTGGCTCCAAAAAATCAGAAATCTGGTGGGGGTCAAATCGAGCGGATCCAGTCAAATATAATAAGAAAGGGTATTCAGCCTAATGCCGTAAGAGTTCTTCGTAGTAGCAGCGCCCTCGATGGGGCTAAGGGTAATGTCTGAAATCTCAATTGCCGCGTGGAACTCTAGATGGTGTAACTCTGCCTCTAGAGCTAAGCGTATTTCAGAGTTCACTAGAAGGAATAATCTCGCTTTGTTGGGGGTTCTCGAAACAAAAATTGATGCTCAGAAGGAACCCTTTGTTCATAAATGTGTAATGCCTTCTTGGTCGTATGTTACTAATAGCTCTCCTACTTCTAAAGGGAGAATTTGGTTGACTTGGGATGACAATCTTATTGACACTACTGTTCTGTTTGTTGAGGATCAATTCATTCATTGCAATGTCAAGAGCAGGGATCAGATGACTAGTTTCACGGCTATCATTATCTATGCTAGAAATGATGGTGGCTCGCGTCTTCTTCTTTGGGATCGTATCATGAGTATTGCTCCTTCTATTGTTGGTCCATGGACTCTTCTTGGTGACTTCAATTGCATTGCTCAGATTTCAGAGAAAATTCACTCCAGTAATAGACTTCATTCGGTGGATTCAGAATTCTGTCGGTTCTTGTCTTGCTCGGGTCTTACGGACCATCCTTTCTCGGGCGCTACCTACACTTGGAGTAATCAGCAAATGGGCACTTTTAGGATTGCTTGTAAGTTGGATCGTATTCTTACCAATGATGATTGGCACACGGATTTTCCTGACTCTTAGCTATACTTTGCTGATCCGTCTTTCTCTGATCACTCCCCGGGTATCTTGAGAGTAAATCCGTCGTCTCGGCATAAGAAAATTCCTTTTAAATTTAAGAATTTCTGGAAAGAGGAGGATGATTTCTTAGAGGTTGTTCAACTTGCTTGGGAAAGCCCTGAGGATGGAAACTCTCAGTTTATTCTTGTGAGTAAACTCAAGAAGGTCAAGAATGCTCTTAAATCTTGGCAGCGGGGTCGATTCCGGAAACTTGAAATTATGGTTGAAGAATGCTTGGAGGCGCTTAAGAGTGCTAATGAGAGGCTCCAGTCTGATTTTTGTAATATTGAACTTCAGAACGAGGTGTCCTTGGCTAATGATAATCTTGATCGGAGAATCTCTCAACTTCACAGTTTCATTGCTCAAAAAACGAAGATTGATTGGATCACCCTTGGTGAGGAGAATTCTGCTGCCTTCTATAATGGTCTCAAGATGTGAAGAGGTCGCAATTCTGTCTTCACGATTGCGGATGCTAATGGCAACCAGGTGCTTTGTAGAGATGACATTGCCGCTGAATTTATCCGATTCTTCTCTACTCTTTTTGGTACGGCTGTCCCGACCTCTACCCCTATCTTTGATGATCTATCGGGTGCTATTCTTGACTCTTCACTGCACCCTATTCTTTGCCGAAGATTCACTACTGCTGAAATTAGGGATGTGTTCTTTGATATTGGCAATATTAAATCCCCTGGTCGTGATGGTTTTGGTAGTGTATTCTTCAAGCATTGTTGAGGTCTTGTTAGTAATGATGTATGTGCTGCGGTCTATGACTTCTTTTGTAGGGGAGGCTTCTTCGGCAGATGAATGCCACTTTCATCAATCTTATCCCGAAGGTGGATAATCCCTTCTCGGTCAATGAATTTAGGCCAATTGCTTGTTGTAACACATTTATGAAGGCTTTATCTAAGCTTATTGTGTGCCGCATGAGACCATTCCTTGATTCTATTATTTCTCCTAACCAAGGAGCCTTTGTCCCTGGGAGAAGGATTCAGGATAATATTGCAGTGACCCAAGATCTTATTAGAGGATATGGTAGACGACGCTCTACTCCGCGCTGCTTCATCCAAATTGATTTGCGTAAGGCATTTGATTGTGTAAGTTGGGAATTTCTCATATCCGCTCTTGAATTCTTCAACTTCCCAAGATTACTTATTAATTGGATCATGGAGATTGTCACTACGCCTCCTATTCTATCTTGCTAAATGGTGAGGTTGAAGGCTTCTTCAAAGGGGCGAGAGGTCTTAGACAGGGGGACCCTCTTTCTCCCTTTCTCTTTGTTCTCGTTATGGAGGTATTCACGAGAAGGCTTCATCTTGCTGCAGAAAAACGTGGTTTCTCTTATCATCCTAGATGCAAACAATTGAAACTCACGTCCTTATGCTTTGCCGATGACCTCTTATTGTTCTGTAAGCCGACTACTTCTTCTCTTCGAATCCTGAACCGTGTCATCTCTGATTTCTCAGCTGAGTCCGGACTGCTTGTTAACCGGGAAAAATCAAGCATATTTTTCAGCGGGATCTCTGCTGAACAGTGGCACGCTTGCACTAATATTCTTGGTTTTTCCAATGGGCATTTACCGGTTAAATACTTGGGCCCTACCCTTCATTCTAGGAAGCTCAAATCAGGTGACTTTCTTCCTCTCCTTGCTAATCTTCAACGTGCTATTATGAGTAGGCAAGCTAAGCATATCTCTTATCCGGGTCGTATGCAAATTATTAAATCGGTTCTTGAAAGTGTTGTTGGCTTTTGGATGCATGTTATTGAGTTTCCTAAATCTGTCATCAAGAAGGTGGAATCAATTTGTCCTTCATATCTTTGGACTGGAATCACCGGAAAAAAACGAGCGCTTGTTTCATGGGCTGTTACTTGTCGAGAGCTTAATTGTGGGGGTCTCGGCTTCAAAGAACTGCTGTCTTGGAATAAAACGCTGCTTGTTAAATTTGCGTGTGATCTCAGCAGTGATAGGCCGAGTATTTGGCGTCAATGGGCTGTTAAAAATCTGGTTAAAGGTCAGGATATATGGGTATGTCGCTGCAGTTCGGATAGCTCGACTTTCTGGAAATCACTGCTGCGTGCGAGGGACAGCCTGATGGCGAAATTTTCTAGGCAGTACGTTCCTGCTGAACGTCTTTTTTCTGCTGCCGGGAAGCCCGCTGCATCAGCAATTTACCGCTACATAGCACCTAATTACTCGGTTATTCCTTGGTGCGACATTGTTTGGAACAGGATTCATCCCCGGAAATGGGCTTTTACTTGTTGGCTTGCTACTTATGACCGATTACCTACGAGAGGGCGAATGTTTCGTCGGGGAGGTGTGGACTCGGATTCTTGTCCTCTTTGCCTAAATGGGACGGAAACTTCTCGGCATCTTTGGTTCGAATGCGCTTTTGTGAAAGACATCTTGGATATTATTCTCTCTTGGCTTGGTATTCAAACACGGTTTTCGCATCTCCGAGCTTGGTGGGGATGGTTCTCGGACTGTTCGAAAAGAGCCAATAATCTCTATCTCACTCGTCTTCTCGGATTTATGGGGGTTGTCTATTTCTCTTGGAAGATTAGAAATGATGTAATTTTTAGAAATAAAACTATTGATGTTGAGGCGGTTGGGAAAGATATCATTAACGCTTGTAAATTTAGGATGCTCCATAAGCTTAAGGTTTCTACTAGAAGGGGTAGTGCTATGATGTGTAGACTCTTTAGATGATTGCTTGTAATCTTTGTGGATTAATGAAATTTTTTTACCTCGTGGCAAAAAAAATGAAGGATACGCTTGATAATAGCAATGTGTGACTCCCTTGGATCGGACTGGAAATATGCACACAAACTCACTACAAAAAGAATATTGGGCCTAGAGGTAGTTAACTACATTAAAGATCCTACCATACCTCTATAGAGTGTTTCATTTGCCTTGGGGCCGTTGAGGTGTGCATCAAGCTTAGTGCCTGTGGATACTGGAGTGTGAAGGGGCTTGATGTTGTCCATCCCAAACTTCTTTATGATCTCCCTTAGGTATTTTTGTTGATTAATTTGAATGCCTTCACCCTTTTACACCACTTGCAGTCCAAGAAAGAAGTTGAGTTCTCCTATCATGCTCATGTTGAACTTGCTGCTCATCACGTCTTTGAATTTCTCGACAAGTGACATGTTAGTGAAACTAAAAATAATATCATCAACGTATACCTGAACCACTAGGATGTCTCCCTTATGCTCCTGGATGAAGAGCGTCTTGTCAATTGTTCCCCTTTTGTTGTTGTTTGCGAGGAGGTACTCGGAGAGGCATCCATACCATGCCCTTGGTCCTTGCTTTAACCCATAGAGGGCCTTGTCCAGGAAATACCCGTGCTCTGGATGAGTCGAGTCCTCAAAACCTGGGGGCTGCTTCACATACACTTCTTCATTGAGCAAACCATTGAGAAAGGCCGTCTTCACGTCCATTTGAAATAACTTGAAGCCCTTATGCGAAGCGAAGGCAATAAGAAGCTGAATGGCCTCTAATCTGGCGATTTGAGCATAGGTCTCGTCATAATCGATTCCTTCTTGTTGATTGTATCAGTGTGCTACTAAACGTGCTTTGTTCCTTACCACAACTCCTGAATCACCGAGCTTGTTGCGAAAAGACCAGTGAGTTCCTATGATGGTGCGATTGGAGGGCTTAGGAACTAGGCGCCAGACTTTATTCCGCTCGAACTCATGAAGCTCCTCTTGCACGGCTGCCACCCAATCAGGATCAAGGATGGCTTCTTTGATGTTCTTAGGCTCAGTGAGGGAGATGAAGGCGTTGAAGGCACAAAGGCTGGTTTCCTCAGTTGCTTCATCAAGTGCTTCAGCGATTGTCTCCGGAGGTATTAGTCGGGCTACACGAGTACAAGTGTGAATCCCAGAATGGACTGAGGTGAGCATGTTCGCTAGGGGATGAGAACCTTGTTGTTGAAAAGCTCTAGTGGGAGGCTCTGTGTTCTGAACAATTTCTGAATTAGAAGGCCCTTAGTTGTCACTGTCTGAGTCAGGGCTTGAGGGAACTGAGGCTGTATAGGGAGGGGCGAGTGGATTTAAGGCTTTAGGAGGAGGGGCTTGATTAATATCTGAGGAAGCTTCTAAGGGGGCGACTTCTGGGAATGGATCGGAGATGTTTGACGAAGAGGAGTGCAACGTGCCTTCATCAAACACTACATGTATGCTTTCCTCGAAGGTTCTTGTTCGTTGGTTGAACACCTTGTACGCTTTTCTTGCTGGGACATAACCAAGAAAGATGGCTTCATCACTTTGTGCATCGAACTTACCTAAGTTGTCTTTCCCGTTGTTCAGCACATAGCACTTGCATCCAAATACCTTGAAATGAGATATGCTTGGAGGGTATCCCTTGATCAGCTTGTATGGAGTCTTGCCTAGTGAGGGGCGTATAAGAGCTCTGTTGGTGATGTAGCATGCAGTGTTTACCGCTTCAACCCATAGAGAGGGAGTGGCTCCACTTTGAAGTAGCATGGTGCGAGCCATCTCTACTAGCATTCGGTTCTTTCTTTCAACCACTCCATTGTGTTGTGGTGTCCTAGGAGCTGAGAAGTTGTGAGCAATTCCACTTTCAATGCAGTACCTCAACATCTCTCCATTCTCAAATTTAGTTCCATGATCTGATCTTATAGAGAGCACCTTCAGAGATAGAGAATTCTCGAGTAAAGCGACTAGCTTGATGAAGCGCGAGAAGCCTTGATCCTTGGAGCGTAGGAATAAGGTCCAAGTGAATCTAGAGAAGTCATCAACTATCACAAATATGTAGCGTGCTCCACCAGGGCTTTGAACACGCGTTGTCCCACAAAGGTCCATATGAAGAAGCTCAAGGGGCTTCTCTGTTGTGATGTTCTGCTTAGCTTTGAACGAACTTCTGACTTGCTTTCCCTTGGCACAGTTGGTACAGTGAGTCAAGTTGTCTATCTTGATGAGAGGTAATCCATGGACTAACTCCTTTGCACGTAGCTTATGTAGAAGATGAAGGTTGATGTGCCCTAGTCGTTGATGCCATAATTCTGTCTGATCTTCTATAGTAGCGAGACAAAGGTGATTCTTTGGGATGAAGCTGGAGTCGAATATATAGGTATTGTTGACTCGCTTTCTCCTTAGGATGATTTCCCCAAAAACATTTCTCACAAGGCACTTCAAGGTAGTGAAAGTCACCTCGTTTGGTCCCTCATCAAAGAGTTGAGCTACGCTTAAGAGATTGTAGCAAAGGCTCTCCACAAAGTTCACCATATGAATCTCTATCTTGTCATTGAGATGTACCTTTCCATGTCCAGTGATTTCTCTAGCTCTCTTGTCACCAAATGATACACTTCCACCGTCATATACTTGAAAAATCCGTAGTCTCTCCTTGTCTCCATTCATGTGACATGAGCATCCATTGTCTATGTACCATTTGTTCTCGCTGCTCAAGTTTCCCTGTAAATAAGCAATCAAATTTTTGGAACCCATTGAAGCTCAGCTTTTCTGGGTGGATTAGTTTTCTGATTAGTATGAGAAGGGTTACTACGATCGTGCCTTTGGCCTTTAGATGAAGAGGAAGACACTAAGTAAGAAGCCTCATCCAAGCTACTCACTTCACATGTAGAGCGAGTGGGTGACTTGTATGCGTTTTTACTTAGTGCTTGCTTCTTCTTGCAAGAGTGTATAGTGTGACCATTGTTACCACAAAATCTGCACCATTTGTTGTACTTCACATAACCGTATTTGCTCTTTCCAAGTATAAATGGCTTCATATCCTTAATTTTGGGATCTATTATGTTTGTGACATTCCCTTGTGCTTGGCTCGCATACATATTATGAGCCTTTTTCCCATGAAACCAGTGATTGTCATCTCCTAATGGTTGTTCAAGTGCCTTAACCTTTTCCTCTAAGAATTCATTCTTGCTTCTACAGATTTGAAGAGCCTTATCTAAGGTCTCAACTTTTTCACTCAATTCTCTGGTGCACTTTACATTAGCACTCGAGCACTTGGGGGAATCTAAGTCATACCCTAATCCAGGTCTAGCTTTTACAAAGACAGTTTGGTTCACGATTTTCTCATTAACAAATTTAGTTAATTCGGTGAACTTCGTAAGAATTAGCCCTAAGTCACTTTACACCTTGAGTTCTAAGTCCTTTAACGATCCCCTTGAGGTTGCTTACCCTTGCAGCCCTTGCAGGATTTCATCATTAAGCTTAGTTCCCTAGATTTTACTAAGGCCTTTTCTTTGTCATCTAACCTAGTGGACAAGTCTAGACCTTCACTACGTAGTTCAGTAACTTCCTCTTCATATTCAGTGATTTGAGATTCTAAATCTTCAGTATCTTCTAGTAGCCCCTTAATCATATTAATTAGGTCTTTATTTTCAAGCATATTTAGGCGATTAGGAAAAGAGTCAGGAGTTTTTACCTCAGAAGTAAGTGCCTCTACATTGGCCATGAGACTTTTTCCTTGGAATCCTTCGTGAAGGTCAACTTCGTCATCTTCTTCTCCCCATGCTGAGAAAAGTGCCTTCTTCTCGGTGGCCTCTACCTTTGGGTTGGTGCACGTCTTGGAAAGATGTCCCTTTTCCTGGAAGTTATAGCATGTATACTTCTTGAGATCACGCTTAGCCGATGATGATGCTTCTCCTGGTCCAGCTCTCTTCTTGAACCACTTTTTAACCATCTTGGTCATTACAGCGACTTTTGTATCATCGTCCTCATATTCTTCACCATCGTTGATGTCCATCTTCTCAAGAACCTTCGTGAGCTTCAACGCTGTTCCAGTGGATTCTTTTACTTTTAAGAACTTTAGCGAATCAGCGTTCTCTTGGTCGAAGAACTTGCCAAATATGTCTACAACTGGAAGCTTCTTGCAGTATGGAGACATGAGCGTGATTCGTCGAGTGAGCTCGAACTTATCGCTCATAGTGTAGATAACGGCCAGTGTCTGCTCAAAGGCGGGAATTGTTACACTAGAGGTCGTTAATTTGTTAATAAGAATAGTGAAGCGCGATTGGCAGGCTCACACGTTTTCCCCAAAGAGTTGGTTGAAGGACTGAAACTCCCTTTGAAGCGTGAACTTTCTGGTATCCTTCTAATCTTGGCTTCCTTTGTGTATAGATATTATAGCTTCCCACATATCTTGGGCCGTTTGTATGCCAATGACCTTGTCAATGTCTGTGCGAGAGAGTCTACACAGAATCAGTTTTTGAGCTTTTGAGTTCTTCTCCATCTTGGCATAGTGCTCTGGTTGCCAATCCTTTCTTTCCTTTAGCTCTGGAAGGACTTCGTCTCCAAGCTCTATGATTTTCCAGTATTGGTAGTCTTGGGTTTGAATGAACGTCGTGTGAACTCCCATCCACCAATCAAGTTCTCTTTCTCGAAGCTGGTGAGGTTTGTTGAGGGACCTGCCGAGGTTGAACTCTGAGTTCTTCATTGCCGTATTGGAATTGGATCCTGCTACGATACCAATTGCGGATCGTGAAGATCTTAGTCTAACTAAAGATGAAACTTTTATGCGAACACACAGTTCTTAGTTTCTCTTGTGAGACTTACAACTACTAGGCGAACACACAGTTCTTAGTTTCCCTAAAGTCTCCTAGCTATTGCCTAAGCTTTAAATCAAGATGAACTCTTTCTCTCTAGTTCGACAACCATGCTTAAAGATAAATGAACTAAGCTATTTAAACTATGGCATAATCACCGGGAACTAATTATTTAAAAGCATTGAAATAGTAATAAATAAACTACTAAATATAAACTAGCCGAATATAATGACAAACTAGCTTCAACTGTTAAGATCTCTAATCTGGTAAATCTATGGCGAATCAAATCTTTCCTACTTTAGTTCTTGGAACATTTCTTTTCATATATACGCGCTCGGTCCCCTTGAGTGTCTTCGGTCCCCTTGAGTGTCTTCGGTCCCCTTGAGCGCGTCCTATTTGATTAGCGTGTTACTTCTGCATCTCGATCCTTCACTTTTATTGTTCGTCCCCCTCCAACGTCACTCGGTTCTCTTGCTCCTAGTTAAGCGCTTTGAGCTCTATTATTCTCTCTAGACTCGCTCTTGTGTCCCCACTTCAGCTCGTTGTTTTCCACGTTTAAACCTCCTAAGTAACTCAAAGGCCTATCGATTTCTTACGATATCTCACTCAATACACATATTAGTTCATAAGGCAGTTTGTTATCATTAAAACTAAGGCATTATCAGTTACAAGAACTAAGGGGCTAGTTCATATAACTAACACCTAAGCTAGCTCATAATCTGCTCAGTGTGGGTCAATTGATTAGTGATGGGTTTTCAGTGCTATTTGATGATGATGATTGTTTGATCAGAGACAAAAGAACTAGTGAGACTGTGGTTAATGTTGCTATTGCGAAGAATAGAGTATTTCCTCTTAAGTTGTCCTCAGGTGCAGGGAGGAAAATGATGGTGAAAGAATCTAATGAGAGCAAGTCGTGGCATCATAGGTACGAGCATCTGAACATGTAGGGTCTCAAGTTGTTGAAGATCAAAGGGATGGTTGAGGGATTGCCAAGAATTGGTGAACTGAGTATATGTGAAGGGTGTATGTATGGAAAACAGGCAAAAGGGTCCTTTCCCAGTAGAAGGCATGAAGAGCAAATCAAAGTCTTGAGCTTCTTCATACAGATCTTTTGGTTATATGGACTAGCCCCTTAGTTCCTATAACTAATAATGCCTCAATTTTAATGATGAAAAATAGCCTTATACACTAATGTCTACCTTGAGTGAGTTATTGCATGATATAAATAGGTCTTTGAGCAAAATAAGTCATTTGAGCAAAGAAACTAACGATCTTAAGTTAGGAAACTGAAGCACCTTAAGGGAGTTAAGCCAAAGCGAGTTAGCTGAAGCGCTTTAAGTTAGGAAGCTGAAGCGCCTTAAGGGAGTTAAGCTGAAGCGAGATAGTTGAAGCGCCTTAAGTTAGGAAGATGGAGCGCCTTAAGGGATTTAAGCGAGTAAGCCGAAGAGCCTTAAAGGGAGTTAAGCGAGTAGAGAAATAAAGCACTGAAAGGGATTCACCAGAAGGTAGTGAACCGATTGATGGATGTTCCAAATAACACAAGGGAGTGACACGCTGAAGGGGACCGAGTGAAGCTAAAGGGGACCAAGTGAAGCTGAAGGGGACCGAGTGAAGTTGAAGGGAACCAAACGCGTATATATGGAAAAGAAATCTTTTAAGGCGCTATAAAAGGAAATATTTGATACGCAAAGATCAATCAGATTCGAGATCTTGTTTGTTGAAGCAAGTTTTTTATTATATTTGGCTAGTTTAGATTTAGTAGTTTATTTATTATTATTATAATTCTTTTCGATAATTAGTTTCCGGTGATTATGCCTTTAGTATAAATAGATTATATTATCATTCTAGAAGAGAGATTTCGTCAATAGAGGTTGTTTGTAAGTGCTTAGAGTTAGCACATTTGATTTAGGACTTAGGCAATAGCTAGGAGAGTTTAGAGAGAAACTAAGAACTTTGTGTTCGCCTAGTAGTTGTAAGCCTTACCAGAAATAAATACAAGAATCATTTTGGAAATCATTGTTTACATTGTTCTTAGCTTTGTTCCGCAAAAAAGTTGTAATATTTAGTTAGGCTAAGATCTTCACGATCCACAATTGGTATCATAGCAGGATCTGATTCCAATACGATGATGAAGAACTCAGAATTCAACCTCGGTATGTCCCTGAAAAAGCCTCATCATCTTCAAGAAGGAGAAATCAATTGGTGGTCGGGAGTGCACACGACATTCATTCAAACCCAAGACTACCAATGATGGAAGATCACAGAGCTCGGAGACGAAGTGCTTCCAGAACTAGAGGAAAGAAAATATTGGAAGCCTGAGCACTATGCCAAGATGGAGAAGAATTCAAAAGATCGACAGCTTATTCTATGTGGACTCACATGAACAGACATCGACAAGGTTATTGGCATACCAACGGCCAAGGATATGTGGGAAGCCATCATCTTCATCCATAGAGGGAGTGACGATCAAAAGGATACCAGGAAATTCACTCTTCAAAGGGAGTTTCAATCATTCATGCAACTTCCTGGTGAAAGTGTGTCATCATGCCAATCGCGATTCACAATCCTGATGAACAAACTAACTGCCTCTGGTGTGATGATCGAGCCCTCTAAGAAAACACTGGCGGTTATCTATGCAATGAGCGAGAAGTTTAAGCTCACCCAGAGAATTGCTCTTATGTCTCCAGATTGCAAGAAGCTCAAAGTGGTTGACATATTTGGGAAGTTTTTTTACCAAGAAAACGCTAACTTGAGGAAGGGATTAGCCACAAATGAAGCCACTAGAACCACTTTGAAGCTCACAAAGGCTCTAGAGAAGTTGGACATCAACGATGGTGAAGAGGAAGAGGATGATGACACGGAAGTACCCTCATGACATAGATGGTCAAAAAATTGTTCAAGAAGAGAGTTGGTCAAGAAGAGTCATCATCCTCAGCAAAGCAAAATCTCAGTGAGTATACTTGCTTCAATTGCCAGGAAAAGGGACATCTTGCTAGGACATGCACTAACCCTAAGGTCCAGGCACTTGAAAAGAAGGCACTTTTATCAACATGGGTAGAAGAAGGCGATGAAGCTGACCTCCATGAAGTCTACCAAGGCCAATGCCTTATGGCTGAATTAGAGGCCCTTGCACAAGAGGTAAAAGCCCTTGCACTAGAGGTAAAAGCTTCTGACCCCTTTCCTACTCATATCAATTTGCTAGAAAAGAAAGAGCTCATCAACATAATTAGAGGACTATTGGAAGATAATGAAACCTTAGAGTCACAAATTAATTAATATGAAGAGGAAGTCAAAGATCTACGCAGTGAGTGTCTCGAGCTGTCAACTAGGTTAGCTAACAAGGAAAAGGCCTTAGTAAAATCTAGGGAACTGAGCTTAATGACGAAATCATGTGAGGGATGCAAGGGTAAGAAACCTCAAGGGGGTTCGTCAAAGAGCTTAGAGTCTAAGGTTGAAAGCGACTTAGGACTTATACTTGCCAAGATCACCGAATTAACTAAATCAATTAATAAGAACACAGTGAACCAAACTGTCTTCGTTAGATCTAGAACTGGACTAGGATACACCTTAGAAGAGGATTCCAATAAGGGCTCTAGTTCCAATGAGAAGCTCACTAGAGAATTAACTGAAAAGGCTGAGACCTTAGTTAAACCTCTTCAAACTTGTAGAAGTAAAAATGAATTTCTAGAGAAAAAGGTAAAGGCACTTGAACAACCGTCAAGGGACAACAATTACTGGTTTTCAGGGGGAAGACTCATAAGATGTATGTGAACCAAGCCCAAGGGAACTCAGTAAACAGATTAGATCCTAAGCTTAAGGATAAGAAGCCTTTCAGACCTGTAAAGGGCAAGTACGGTTATGTCAAATATAATGAATGGTGCAAGTTTTATGGTAATAATGGTCATACAATACATAGATGCAAGAAGAAGCATTCTCTAAGTAACAAGCCATACAAGTTACCCACTCATAATACACATGAAGCACTTGATTTGAATAACCCTTCTTACTATGATCATGTTCCTTCTACCAAAGGTCAAAAGTGTGTCAATAATCCTTCTCCTAATGTTAAACAAAAAGGCTAATCAACCCAGAAAAGGTGAGCCTTGATGGATTCCAAAGGTTTGAGGGATTTTTTATAGGTAACAATGAGCAGCAAGAACAAATAGAGTATTAGTAATGGCTGCTCATGAGGACTTGAGGAAGTGAGGATCAAGTGGCTGAGATTTTCACCAAGACCCTGAACAAGGAACCATTCATCAAAGTAAGGCTTCACTTGGGATTGATCCCCCTCCATTAAGCATCTCCCTTAATGTAAGCCTCTTCCCTTTGACTCATATAAATTATTGCTTCTTTTAAACTTGGGAACTTAGGATTAATACGTGTGCTAACCTAGCCTATACTCTTAGGGGTCTTCGTCTCTCACATGCTCTTTGTGATGCTTAATGATAAACGCTTGATAGGCTCTTATAGGATTGTACTATTGCTTGCTAGAAGTTGACACCTTTCATGCTCTCTTTTTCAAGCCTTGATAAATAACACACGATGATCGCTTCTTAACCATATCATCAAGCCCCCCAGATATGATTCGTGTTTATAAGCTAATCCCTTAAGACTTGGTCTTTGTGTTACGTTCCCTATTACCACTAGTCCACACCTGGGAATATTCACTTACATGTCAAAGGGTCTTCCCGATTATGCTAAGAACATGCTTATTTAAAGAACTATGAAGTCCCTTTTTTCTGTTTGAGTTTATATAAGTGCTTAAGCTAGTATATATATCCCGCTGAGAATGGAACTGATACACAGCTCCTAAGATGATGGGGACCAAGTTCGTTGAGTAAGTAACAAGAGCATATTACAAAGGTTGAGCATATTATGATCGAGCTCGACATCTACAAGCCATCAAAAGAAATACCCCTTGATTTTATCATCTCTGTGAAAAGGCTGAGGCGTCTGGTAAGAGAAAAATAAATAAAAATGATAGTATGGAAGTCCCTCCTAGAAGCTCAAACAAGCAACTACAAAGGCTGAGCAGCTCCAGAGCCAAATCAAGCCCCTTCTCCCTCAAAACTTAAGCCCTTCTGAGATCCAAAAACACATGGTACAATCCTACTCCGTACACTCGAGGCAGTGCTTCAAATGAACAAGCAAATGGTCTGCCTTCACAAGATTATTGGCAAGCACCTTCACCACATAAGAGCCATCATGGTAGGCCCTCTGAAGGAAGATCATGTGAGCGACTTTGAAGAATAATAGTAGGACTTGAATCAAGGATCGTTCTCAGCACCTTAGGGCTCCTTAGAAATCCAAAAGCTCCTTAAATGTCTGATCTATTTTCTGCTCTTTTCATATGCTTCTTAATATATAAAGTGTGCTTTTGTGTTAATTGCTTACTTTCTCTAGTTCGTACTGAGAAGTGACTTCCTTGTTTGTTTTCTTATGCATCACTTAATCATTCCTCTAGAAGGCAATCATGTGCTATACTTATTTTCCCTTGTTTATTATTGAACATATCTTTTTAAATGATGTCAAAAGGGGGAATATTATAGGCATATGGGTTATTTAAATCAGGGGGAACTAAAACTCATGGTAAGTTCAAAGGGCGATGAGTGTTACTCATTCATTGGTTAAGAGGGAACCAAAGTTACTTCCTACTCAGTTCTATTTTGGCTAAACTCTATATCTAAGTCAGGATTCTATGTTTGTCATCATTAAAAAGGGGGGAATTCTTGGTTATATGGACTAGCCCCTTATTTCCTATAACTAATAATGCCTCAATTTTAATGATAACAAATAACCTTATACACTAATGTCTACCTTGAGTGAGTTATTGCAGGATAGCAATAGGCCTTTGAGAAAAATAAGTCATTTGAGCAAAGAAATTAACGAGCTTAAGTTAGGAAGTTGAAGCACCTTAAGGGAGTTAAGCTGAAGCGAGTTAGCTGAAGCGCCTTAAGTTAGGAAGTTGAAGCGCCTTAAGGGAGTTAGGCTGAAGCGAGTTAGCTGAAGCACCTTAAGTTAGGAAGTTGAAGTGCCTTAAGGGAGTTAAGCAAGTAAGCTGAAGCGCCTTAAAGGGAGTTAAGCAAGTAGAGAAATAAAGCGTTGAAAGGGCTTCACCAGAAGGTAGGGAACCGAGTGATGGATGTTCCAAATAACACAAGGGAGTGACACGCTGAAGGGGACCGGGTGAAGCTGAAGCGGACCCAGTGAAGCTGAAGGGGACTGAGCGCGTATATATGGAAATAAATCTTTTAAGGCGCTATAAAAGGAAATATTTGATACGCAAAGATCAATCAGATTCGAGATCTTGTTTGTTGAAGAAAGTTTGTTATTATATTTGGCTAGTTTAGATTTAGTAGTTTATTTATTATTATTATCATGCTTTTCGATAATTAGTTTCCAGTGATTATTCCTTTAGTATAAATAGATTATATTATCATTCTAGAAGAGAGAGTTTGTCTATACATGTTATTTGTAAGTGCTTAAAGTTAGCACGTTTAATTTAGGACTTAGGCAATAGCTAGGAGAGTTTAGAGAGAAACTAAGAAGTAAGAATTGTGTGTACGCCTAGTAGTTGTAAGCCCTACGAGAAATCAATACAAGAATCGTTTTGGAAATCATTGTTTACATTGTTCTTATCTTTATTCCTCACAAAAGTTGTAATCTTTAGTTACGCTAAGATCTTCAAGATCCACAAGATCTATGTGGACCAATGCAAACAGAATCCCTAGGAGGTAGCAAGTACTTTCTACTAGTCACAAACGACTATAGCAGATTTAGTTGGGTATTTTTTCTAAAAATCGAGTCTGAAACCTTTGAAAGCTTCAAAAAATTCAAGGTTCTTGTGGAGAATCAATGTGACAGGAAAATCAAATGTCTGAGGACATATATAGGAGGTGAGTTTATATCAAAGCAATTCACAGAGTTTTGTGATGAGCGTGGAGAGAACTCACAACTCCTTATACACCAGCGTAGAATGGTGTTGCAGAAAGAAAAAAAAAAGAACGGTGGTGGAGATGGAAAGAAGCATGATGAAAGCCAAGAATCTCACTCATGAGTTTTGGGGAAAAGTTATAGCAACAACTGTGTATATTTTCAATTTGTCTCCAACCAATGTTGTCATGAATAAAACACCCTATGAAGCTCGGCGATGTAAGAATCCTAATGTAAGTCATCTCAAGGTATTTGGATGCATAGATTATACCATGTTGTATCTATGATCAAAGTTAGATGACAAGAGTATGAAAGTAGTGTTTATTGGGTACTCTGTTGAATCCAAAGCTTATAGATTGTATGATCCTGAGTCTAAGAGAGTGGTAATAAGTAGAAATGTTAAATTCAGTGAGGAGGAATCTTGGAATCAGAATGCTGAGGAAATAAATACAAAGAGTTATGTTAGAACATTAATATTTAAGATAGGAGAAGAGAGCACTCAATCTGTGAGTGATAACAGTGGAGTTGTTGTCACACCTGCAACCTCATCAATACCAACATCTTCACTTGGAGGAAATACGCAATCAGTAAACTCAGTCAACAGTAGCAGCAGTAGTACAAGTCCTAGCAGCGTCAATTCAAGATCCTCAACTGAAACACCTCCTCCAAGAGATATGAGGTTTCTTTCTAAAATATATGAGACATGTGATTTTGATTTACTAGTTACAGAACCAACAAGTTTTGATGAGGCAACATCAAAGGCTGAGTGGCAAGAAGCAATGAAAGAAGAAATGAAGGCTATAATCAGAAACAAGACATGGGAGCTTGTTGAGGTGTCTGATAAGAAGAATGTGATTGGTTTGAAGTGGGTTCAGAACCAAATACAACACTGATAGAAGTGTTCAAAAGCACAAGGCAAGGATAGTTTCCAAAGGGTATGCACAACAGGAAGGGATAGATTTTGAAGAAACCTTCTCACTCGTTGCAAGGTTTGAAACAGTCAGAATTTTTCTAGCCTTAGTTGCACAACATAGTCTGCCAGTGTATCAATTTGACATGAAGTCTGCATTTCTGAATGGTGAGCTGCAAGAAAAGGTGTTTCTAGAGCAACCACAAGAATTTATCAAGAAAGGGGAAGAGCACAAGGTCTACAAACTGGTTAAATCCTTGTATGGATTGAAACAAGCTTCGAGGGCTTGGTATGACATAATTGATTCTTTCTTCATCATTAATAGATTCATGAGAACTGAATATAATCCTACTTTGTATGTTAAGAGGAAGGGAGATAAGGGATTCATTATAGTTTGTCTATATGTGGATGACATCATCTATTTCAGCTCCTCATCTATTTCGTTGAAAGAATTCAGGCAAGCTATTGACAGAAGAGTTTGAGATGACTGACTTAGGATTGATGCAATACTTTCTTGGGCTTGAAGTTAAGAAAAGAAAGGAAGGAACCTTCTTATGCCAGAAAAAGTATGGAACTGATCTACTAAAGAAGTTTCAAGTAGAATAAGAGAGTGGTGTTGTTAACACTCCAATGAATACAAATGAGAAGATGAAAAGAGAGGATGGAAGTGGAAAAGGCAATTAGAGAGTGTTTAGAACTTTGGTTGGAGGAAAAAACTACTTAACTCATACGAGGCCTAACATAGCACACTCAGTAAGTGTTGTGTCCAAATATATGCATAGTCCTAGTAAGCAGCATCTAGGAGCATCAAGAAGAATTATGAGGTATGTTTCAAAAACTACTAATTATGAGTCTGGTATGAAAGATCAGATGAGTTCAAATTGACAGGGCATATATACAGTGATTGGAGTTGATGACAAGAAGAGTTGTTTAGGATCACTTTTCAACCTTGGATCAGGAGCCATTACATGGGGCTCTAATAAGCAAGAGACAATTGCATTATCTTCATCAAAAGTTGAATATGTTACAGCTGGAGCTGCAACTAGACAGGTGATGTGGCTTAGTAAATTGATGGATGATTTGTGTTGTAAGCAAGAAGGTTCTACTGAGATTTGGTGTGACAACAAGTCTGCTATAGCAATGACCAAGAACCCAGTGTTTCATGCAAGAACTAAGCACATAGAGATTCAGTTTCATTACATCAGGAAATTGGTTGCAGAGGAGAAGATTGTTTTGAGGTTCTGTGGAACAAATGAACCAAATGTTGATCTGTTCACTAAGAGTTTAGATCAGATCAAGCACAACTACTTTAGCGACAAGATTGGAATGATGAAGTTTGAATCAAGAGGGAGTGTTGAAATTGATTCAACTTCCTAGTTTAGAAATGGAATTTAATATTCAGTTTTTTTTCTGTAATTCAATTAAGGTATTAGTAGTCATTTAATTATGTATTTTCAGTTTTGGTCTTTAGTCTTGTGAGAATGCCATAATTTCATGAAGAGGTTAGCTAGAATTTAGTAGAATTAGCACAGGGGAAGCCCGTGCTTTGCACGTGTCTTGAACTCTTGTATAGATGTAATGCGCAAGATACTTATATTAAAAATGTGATTATTAAGTTTTAAAGATATAAGTGGAGGTTGTCATGTTTATGATGACTCAGTGTTGCCTAAATATAACGTAAGATTATAGGTGAGAAAGAACCATGATCTAGAAATGTGATATATAAAGTGATTAAAAGTATTAGAACTGAAATGATCCAATAGATAAAACTTGTATCTAAGTAATCAAAAAATATAAAACGTATGGTGAGTATCGAAAAATATAATTTATTATTCAAATAGAGAATGGTGAGCATGAAACAATAAGATACCAAAGCGGTTCCAACCTTGTTCTCATTCAAATTGTCCAATTCCTTAATACATTTTGGCGTGTTTGCATCTTTTTTCTAAAGCATTTGAATCTGACACAAAATCAACCCGTACATCTCTAATATAAAATGCTGAAAAAACAACCAATAATTTGAAAGATTTTATAAGGATACAAACATAAGAAATATGCAATTTTTTTGCGAATACAAGAATGATAGTTCTTGCTTAGAGATCAATACAACTATGAAAAAGTCGAAGAAAAATATTTCTGTTTTTAACGAGGAAGAGTTCAATATCCATGATGTTAAGTATGCAGGGCATGATTAAACATGATAGAAGGTAGTAATGTTCAAACGACAAAGATATAAATTTAAGATTAGTCATTAAAATATAATAACAAATTCACTACATATGAAGTGAAAAGATAGTAGTGTCAATTTGTTGATAACTAGTCCATTCGGATGCGTCCATGCTTAAATCTACAAAGGATGAACTGAAATTTAGACTAATCAAGTTGAAAACAGGATGTTGAATTCAACCCTAACATGTTATCTCTATCATATAGATATAGAAACTAAACCTTTTTTAAGATCTAGCCTACATTTTAAAAACCAATACCACAATGGAAAATTGAAACCTAAACTTAAAATCTACACCTATATTTAAATAACATTCTAGGAAGAAATCAACAAAATTGGGTATGGAAGAAAGCGAAGACCACGGCCGTGGAAGCAATCGACAAAGACAAAAAAAGCAAGAAGCTTTGATGAAGGAAAGCAAACAATGAATGGAAGTAATCGACGATACCTGTTATGAAAGCACTCGAAGAAGACGGTATTAGTGGAGTGCAGTAGACGGAGAAGCCAGTGAAAGTCGATGGAGAGGCACATCTGGGGATTGATGAGGCAGCTAAAGCAAAAGAAATGCCCTAGTCGATGATGTATGAGGTCGTAGACTAATAGTTAGAGTTAGACGAAGAAGCTTAATAATCTAAAAGGAATTTAATGGTTGAGGGTAAGTGAAAGGTCTAAAGCTTATTGTAACCGATATTTGGGAATATAGATGGGTGTAGTTAATTTTAATTGTCAAAGAGGGTATAAAGGGAAAATTTAGTTGCTGACTTGGAGTTGCAATATTTAAATGTTATTTATACGTGGAATTTTGAAGTAGATTTTCTGATCTAATCAAATAGTTCCTTTGATGCAGTTGTTGAATATAGTATGTGGAATTCTAATGTAGATCAATATTTTAATGTAGTATTTTATTGTTTATGGTAAAGAATTTTATCATGTTTTGACTTGTTAATTATTCTTTAATCCAGATAATACAATAACATATTTTATTTATTTTCATAATAAAATTCCATTATTACTATCTTTAAAATACAATTTCCTTTATATATTTTAAGTGTGTTTTTAAGAAATTATCTATTTGTACAAAATATATAGGTCAAAGACCCAAAAGTGCATTTTTTACTATAAATAATAATATTTTAAAATCATAGTCCTTCAATAAAAAATATATGCAATTATGAAATTAATTAAAACTGCATATTGGGTTTTTAAACCAATCATTCCATGAAGATTAAAATGTTAACATTTTGATCCCAAAAAAATAAACATAAGAAACTCGTAACCACCTGGTTTCCAATCAGTAATATCACATGCATAAATTTTAAGGGGCTTCACTTTTGTATTACAAAAAAGAACAGTTTTAAATATTTGAATTGAGTGTGAAACATTGAATGAGTTAAGGGATAAGAAAACCTAAACTTATAATATACTAGTGATGGCATGCCCGTGCTACGCACGGGCTACCGTCTTTCTTTTTATTTAAGGAAAATTACTTTTATTGAAGAGTTGTGTGCTTCGCACGGGATTGTGTTTGGGTTGTTGGATCTTTGTATAGGTGAAAACATATAATTGAGGCGGCATTCTCCTTAGAAATTAATAGAATAATTTGTTGCTCTAACATACAATGTGTATTGTCGGTCAAACACATACTTGCAATTGAAGCTTTTTTTACTACGTAACTTGTGTGACCATGTGTGATACTCCATGGATTATTGTACATTACATTGTTTGTATGTAACCTTTCGTTGTAATTATTTGACCCTATTTTTTAAAGTTTTAAATTCCATTTCATCCATTATATTAACTAACATCGTAAAATGACAACAAACTATATACACATATTAAAAATTGAAGGTAATAGAAAAGAGGGAAGAAAACATGCAGAAGAATAAAAATTTATAGGAATAAATTGACATTAAGTTTGACTTCGCTTTGATAATGATCATCTTTTCCCAATCATCAAACCACTCAATTTTTTATTCGTATGTATAGATTCATGGTGATGGCCGATCTTATGGGACTACATGCGTGCATTCATTTCTGTATTTATAGAGTGATAAAGGTTATGCTTTGACTTCTGCAAAGAAGGGTCGGAACATAAAAAGAGAAAAGGTTTAAGGCGGTTTTTGAGAATGAGAATATTTAATTGTACTAAAGGATATGAAATGAATTACGTGGAGTCTTGGAATTTAAAGAGACATGAAGTTAAATTTAATTACTTTAACTATTTTTCTTGCATAATCAAGTAGATGGTTAATACAACTTCTATTTTATTTGAGAGTTTTTCGTTTTTCTTTTGCATTTATTTCAAAAATAATCAATAATGAAAATAAGGGTATGTCGAGAAATTTGCTTAAAAAAACTCAACTTTATAAGGATTATGATATGATATGATGTATAGATTCATGGTGATGTGCTCTCTTATAGGACTGTATGTGTGTGTTCATTTATTTACTTATAGAGTAATGGAGGTGATGCTTTGACTTGTGCTAAGAAGGGTCGGAACATAGAAAGAGCAAAGGTTCAATGCGGTTTCAGAATAAGAAATGATTTTTATTTAATAGTAATAAATGATAAGAAGTGAATTATGTGGACTCTTGGAATTCAAAGGGACGCAAAGATTAATTTACTTAATTTGACTATTTATATTTCCTAATTGAGTAGAAGGCTAATGCAATTTTCATTTTATGTGAGAGATTCATGGTGATGGCCGCTCTTATGGGACTGCATACGTGCATTCATTTCTGTATTTATAGAGTGATAGAGGTTATGCTTTGACTTCTGCAAAGAAGGGTCGGAACATAAAAAGAGAAAAGGTTTAAGGCGGTTTTGAGAATGAGAATATTTAATTGTACTAAAGGATATCAAATGAATTACGTGGAGTCTTAAAATTCAAAGAGACATGAAGTTAAATTTAATTAATTTGACTATTTATCTTCCATAATCAAGTAGAGGGTTAATACAACTTCTATTTTATTTGAGAGTTTTTCGTTCTTTTGCATTTATTTCAAAAATGATCAATAATGAAAATAAGGGTATGTTGAGAACTATGCTTAAAAAACTCAAATTTTTAAGTATTATGATATGATATGATATGATATGATATGATATGATATGATATGATATGATATGATATGATATGATATGATGTATAGATTCATGGTGATGGGCTCTTATAGGACTGTATGTGTTTGTTCATTTATTTATTTGTAGAGAAATAGAGGTGATGCTTTGACTTGTGCAAAGAAGGGTGAGAACATAGAAAGAGTAAAGGTTCAATGCGGTTTCAGAATAAGAAAAGATTTTTATTTAATAGTAATAAATGATAAGAAGTGAATTATGTGGACTCTTGGGATTCAAAGGGACGCGAAGCTTAATTTACTTAATTTGACTATTTATCTTTCCTAATTGAGTAGAAGACTAATGCAATTTTCATTTCATGTGAGAGATTTTAGTTTTTCTTTCACACTTATTTCCAAAAAGATGATTAAAGAAAATAAGGATAACTGGGAAAATTTAAACAAAATCCAAGTTGAGTTTGAGGGCATACTTCTCAAATCGATTTAGATCTAAGAAGAAAATCGAGTTTCTTATATAGAGGATCCCGTATGTGGGCAACTACAGAGCATACTTCTCAAATCGATTTAGATCTAAGAAGAAAATCGAGTTTCTGATGTAGAGGATCCCGTATGTGGGTAACTATAGAGCATACTTCTCAAAATAGAGGAAGAGAAATGAAGAGAGGAAGAGAGGAAGATATTCTTGCACAATGGAGAATGTCTCTATTTATAGGCTAATGAGGAGTGATTGTGCTATTGGGCTAACCAAATTGGACCGAACAAATTGGACCAACAACAATAGAATGTGGCTTTGTGTTGGATTTGTGTAATAAATATGGATGAACTAAATATTTATTATTTTGTGTACAACCTAACTTTAAAATATACTAGGACCTTCGGGCCCGTGCTACGCACATGCCATTGTTTCTTTTTTCGTATTTTTTGTTTGTTTCCTTTATTTTATTGTGTAGTTTTTTCTATGTTTTTCTTATCTTTTGTTTTTCATGCCCTAGTGGATTTATTGTTTTATTAATTTTTCTATAAAGAATAATAATACATTAAAATACTATATGACTATTATAATGCTGGTTTTTTATTGTAAATATATTTTTAAGTTTTCAACAACCCTGTCTAATTGACCTAATTAAAATGTTTTCTATACAAAATAATAATACAATTTAAAATACACTATTAATATTGTAATCTAGTTTTATTTGATTTATATTTCGAATAATCCACCAACCTTATCTAATTTAGGCCATGAAAATGATAATCAATTACTTTTTATATATATAAGAGTGTTTATATTAGTGACCTAACACTAATAATTGTCCCTTTTTTCATATTCTTAGTGGTGTAATTATTTTCATTGTGTAAATTAATTTGAGACAAAGGTCACTTATTTTGGTATTTTATAAATTTTTATGTCATTGTACTACATGATATTAGATACCACAATATATTTGTCTACTAATTCTCATTGTTTTCGTTGAATAAAACTGACGAACATTCCAGTAACCCTATATAATTTAGGCCAATAAAATGATAATCATTTACTTTTTATATGTATAATTTTGTTTATATTATTCAGTCAACGTAATAATTTTTCTCTCTCCATATTGTTAGTGATGTAGTTAATCTTGTTGTGTAAATTGATTTGAAACAAAGATCACTTATTTCGGTCGTCTTATTATTTTGATATCTTAGTAGTTCATGATATTAGATACTATAATATATTTGTCTAATCAATCTAGTTCTTTTTCTCAAATAAAACTTAGGAATCCGTTTATTTGAATCTACAATATTACGTTGTACCATGTCAGTTGGTAAGAAAAAACATAGAAAAAACTACACAATAAAATAAAGGAAACAAACAAAAAATACGAAAAAGGAAACAATGGAAGATCCTGCTAAAAAGGCAAAGGGATTTGTATTTTGGTGTACCGTGTTCCCTAGTGCAGCGTGAGCACAACCAAGGTAGAGCAATTGAGTCAGCGCCTTGTCCATTTGTGGTTGTGGAGCTCCAGCGCGGTTCATTGTTTCAGACTTGTTCCTTGTTGATACGTTGTAAGGGAAGGAATTGAGGCGGGTATGATCATGAGTGGTGTGTTTGTAGGGATATATATTGTTAGTTGAGCTTTAATAGACTTATTAAAGCTTAACCTATTTCTCTTTGTTTTGATGATAACAAACTAATATGTTTAATCTCTTAATGTTTTTAAGCTTTCCAGGTTATTGTAATATCTACTGGCATGCGCTTAAGTCACTTAGAGATGCGCTTCGACTGATCTGAGTAGCGCTTAACACCAAGCAGAGAAAGCAAGTTTCGCAAGCGGTGTTTAATAATCCCATTCAAGTACAGAAGTGAGTATAGGCGAGCTTCTAAGGCATAGAATATGTGCTAGAATGAATCGGAAGAAGTGTTGATCACAAGGTTCCACCGTAGCACAAGGTGTACGATGTCGCAGAAGAGAACTACCGAAATGCAAGGGAAGGCTGGTGAGCGGGAGAATTCAAGTTGAGTACACAAGTGGTGTGAGAAGAACTTGAAGACTTTGAGACGCAATACCAAGGGATCGCCAGCGTGGAAATAGTTAGTTAGCGCAGGCACACGGATTGCTGAGGTGGTGTGCATCAACATTTGCAAGAACAAAACCAAGTTAATCTGAGCGGTTGATTACTTCTGGAGAATTGATCAAGGCGCACGGATTGATGAGCTGGCATTATGCTTAGTCTTTGTTTGTTACACGCGATTAAGTTAGAATAGTAGCTTAAGGTTTGTGTATAAATAGAGGACTGTTGCATTCACTCTAGGCATTACAAAGTGAGGAATTCAAAGAGAAGCTATGAGAGCTTAAGCGTTTACTCAGTTGTAATCAAGAGAGGTGAAGTGCCATTGTTCTAGAGAGCTGAACTCAATTATTGTAAAGAGAGAGTTTACGAGTGAGCTTCATAGTGTTGAAGCAAGATATTGTAACCTTCTTCTAATCAATACATTGTAGTGGTGAGTTTTATCCCGAGTCAATTAGTGACTTAGAATTCTCACCATTTGGAAAAACTCTTTGTGTGCAAATCTAGTGCACTTTAAACACTTAAAGCGCGCTCTTATTGTTGTCTGACCTTCTCCGCGTTCAAGGACTTCAGTAAACCAATTACTAAGTGTCTTACACTGGTCAAGCGCATCTCCAAGTATTAAAGCGCAATTCGGTACTTGAGAAGCACATCTAAGACTTAATGAATCTTAGAAGACATTGAACAATAGTGGCTTAAGAAACACGAACTTTCAATTAGTATCAGAGCCACAAGCTTGCCTATTTTTGCACTAATCCTTTTGCAAATATTAAGGATTTTGAAGAGTAAGAACATGTCGAACTTCAACCTCGGAATCTCTCTCGCGAAGACCCATGTACTCATTGAAGGTGAAATGGAGTGGTGGCTAAGGATGACAAGGAATACATCCAGCAAACCCATTATCAGTGTTGGAAAATCATCGACAAGGGAGATGAGATAATTTCTGAGAAAGATGACTCCAAATGGGAAGCCAAGGAGTACCAACTAATGGAGAAGAATGTCAAAGCGCGTCAGCTCATCCTAAATGCGCTTTCACGAAAATACATTGATAAGGTAATGTCCCTTCCTATTGCTAAAGAGATGTGGACATCCATCATCAACATGCACTCAGGTAGTGAAGCAGGAAGGACAACAGGTTATTTGAGCTGAACCGTGAATTTTGCTCCATTAAAATGGGAGAAAATGAGCTTGTATCTGACTATCATTCTCGATGTCAAATTCTTTATGACAAAATGCTATTCGCTGGAATGGAAAAGAAGGCTTGGGAGTACTCTATGGCGTTCATCCATGGGGTGAACTCCAAGTACGCGACTCTCAAGCAGATTCTTCTCCAATCAAAAGCGACTCGAGAATTGCCTATTTCTGTTCTTGCAGGAAAATTCAAGGTACAAGAAATCAAGAACAATGAAGAGAAAATCTCAGAACGAGAAACCAAGGGCATGGCGCTCAAGCTCTCACGCGTCCTCCAGAAACTAGAGAATGATGACGAAGGAGACGATGATGATGGTAGAGATGTCTCCATAATGACCAAGGTTGTGAATAAATTCTTTAAGAGACAAGGTGGATTCAAGCAGCGCGACCCTACCACCAAGCAGCGCAATGTCCGAGACTTTACATGCTTTAACTGCAACGAGAAAGGACATTTAGCCAAGGCGTGCCCTCATGCCAAGGAAAATCTAAGCGCAAGCTCCAGCTCCAAGCAGCCCCCTAAACAAGCCTTTGTTACACTTTGGGGAGAGTCAGACGAAGATTCTGAAGATTGAGCGCAAACAGATGTTTGCTTAATGGCTAGTGAAGGATCTGATTCAGACTCTGGTTCTGAAATCGAGGTAGCAACTCTTAATCTTGACATTCTACCTAATCGCAACCTTGTTTGCCTCTTAAGAGAATTAATGGTTAAACATAAGTCTCTAGCTACTGAAGCTAGAGAACAGCTAGTTGAACTAAATTCTAAAAAAGAAGCAGTAGTTGAGCTTTCCAAACGTTTGCATGACAGGCCCAAACTTCTCTCTAAATCTTGTGAGCGCTGTCATGGAAATGGGTTGGAAAGAATCTCTGACTCAACTAAGGATGTAAAGCTGGATCAAATCATTTCCAAGCTAGACGACCTGACTAAACTAGTAGAGGCAAGGACTGTTTCTCAAACAATTTTTGTTAAAGCTAGACCTGGACTAGGTTATGACCCCCAGGAGTCTTCTTCTTCTACCAGCTTTCCTCAAACAAGTGACTACACTGAAAAGCTTAAGTCACTTGAACAAGAGTTGACTGCCTACAAGAGTGAAAACTCTCATTTGAAAAGCAAAATCAATGTCATTGAGGAACAACCATCCAAAACAAGCGCGCACCCCAGATCAGCCTATGAAACTTGAAAAGAAAGCACCATTTAGACCAGGAAAAGGGAAGTATGGTTACGTGAGAGGTAACCATTACTGCACCTTTTGTGGTAAAAATGGACACGATAGGCATGAGTGTGAGGAACTAAAAAGCATAAAAAATAAGCCCTATAAGCCAATGGCTAAATCTGAGGGCAAGCGCACACGTCGTTGACATTCACCTGTTGAGAACGATGGCGCTTCAGCACGCAGAGGTGCGCTTCGTGAAGCGAGACCTCATCTAGTGCTAGATTTGAACGATCCTAGTTATTATGAGCCAGTCCCAAAGACCATCTCAGCAATAGCTATGTCTAATATTCCCTCAAAGCGCAAGCTTCGTTGGGAGATCAAAGCTTGACTTCTTCACTTGCAGGTTGGAATGAAGAGCAGGTGGTATTTCGATAGCGGATGTTCATGTCACATGACGAGCGATCCAACATTGCTACTCTCATTTCAAGCTAAGGAGGGAGGCAGCGTCTCCTTCGGTGACAAAAAGCAGGGAAGAATCAAAGCTCGAGGCAGTGCACATTTGAATAAATCAATCCAGATCAAAGATGTGAACTTAGTAGAAAGCCTCAAATACAATCTTCTCAGTGTAGCCCAGTTGTGCGACCAAGGGGGAAACAAAGTATGGTTCAGCACAAGTGAATGTGCAGTGGTCAGCCCTGATCAAGAGATACTTCTAAAGGGTAAGCGCATTGATAATACTTATTTGTTTGATCACTCTTTATCCCCCAACCGCAACCTATGTCTGGCTACACTCGAAGAAACAACCAGTCTTTGGCACAAGAGAATGGGACACGCTAGTCTACATCTACTCAACAAGCTTCAGTCCAAAGACCTAGTTCGTGGTCTTCCTCGCATCGAGGTGGAATCCATGACTTCATGCTCAGATTGCTCCAAGGCCAAAGCGACAAGAAGCTCCTTTCCATCTATTAAGGTAGTGCAGACCAAGGCTCCTCTAGAGCTTCTCCACATGGACTTATGTGGACCACTATGTACTCAGAGTAAGGGAGGTAATCGCTACATTTTCGTTATAGTTGATGACTATTCTCGCTACACCTGGACTCTCTTCTTAAAAGACAAGAGCAAAACCTTTGCAACGTTACGTACTCATGCGCTTTTCTTAGAAAAAAGTATGGGGCTCCCCATTTGTGCAATTCGTTCTGACAATGGAACTGAATTCAAGAATGGAGAGTTCTTAGCATTTTGTGATGAAAGGGGTATAGATCATAATTTTTCTATTCCTCGAACCCCTGAGCAAAATGGAGTTGTTGAGCGCAAGAATAGGACTCTACAAGAGATGGCACGAACAATGCTACTCTCTAGTGGTGTCGCTTCATACTATTGGGCACAAGCTATGAGCACAGCGTGTTATATTACTAATCTTGCCTTGTTAAGGCCTATCCTAGAGAAAACCCCATATGAGTTGCTCAAAGGACGTACACCGAATATCTCTCACATACGAGTGTTTGGTTGCAAGTGTTACGTCAATGACAATGAGGATCTCTTGGATAAATTTGATGCTAGGAACGACGATGCTATCTTTCTAGGTTATGCTCCATCTAGCAAGGGGTATAGAGTGCTCAACCTTAGGATTCAGAGGGAAGAAGATAGTATCCATGTGAAATTTGATGAAGGGAAACTTTATAGCACTGAAGAAGTGAATGACGGTCCATTTGATAGCCCTGATCTACCTCCAGCTTCTTCACACATTCCTCAAGCTCCACCTTCTACGACTTCCACAGGTATAGAAAGTGATGATGACGATTGTGGTGGTTGCGCTTCTTAACCTTTGACTCAAGAAGAAGGCAATCCAAGTGACAAAGCCATTCCATAGGAAAACACTCAGAATATAAATCAAGGAAGTGGTCCATTCAACAATGATCAAGCTACACCTTCATCATCTCGCTCAGGTCAGGTAACACCCTCAGTTACTTCAGTTGGACCTTCTAGTTCTCAAGCGGGACCTAGCAGTAGTCAAGCGCAACCTGAGAGTCCTCAAGCGGGACCAAGTGAGCAATCTGGTGAAACTGAAAGCTTGTCCAAGACTACAACGATGAAGTAACCAGATAATAATGAGGTCACAGTGCGAGATTACCAACAAATGAAGTCCCATCCAGTTTCAACGATCATATCACAGTTCAAAAAAGGTACACAAACTCGCTCTAACGTACTTAACTTGCTTGCTTGTAGTGCTTTTGTGTCTTTAGAGGAACCGAAGAACATACAAGTCGCGCTTCAAGATCCAGACTGGATAACTGCTATGCAAGAAGAGTTAGAAGAGTTCAAGCGCAACTAGGTATGGCGTCTAGTGCCCCGGCCAGGTGATAGAAGCATTATTGGTACGTGGTGGATATTCAGGAACAAATTGGATGATAGTGGAGCAGTAGTTCGTAACAAAGCTCGACTTGTTGCGCAAGGATACAATCAACAAGAAGGCATTGATTATGATGAAACATACGCACCAGTTGCTCGACTAGAGGCAATTCGCTTGTTGATAGCTTTCACCGCACACAAAGGATTTAAGCTGTTTCAAATGGATGTGAAGACCGCTTTCCTCAATGGTGATTTGAACGAGGAGGTGTACGTCAAACAACCACCAGGATTTGAAGATCCAGCTTATCCTGATCATGTGTACTTCCTAGAAAAGGCGCTTTATGGTCTTAAGCAAGCCCCTCGCTCTTGGTATGACTGTCTATCAAAGTATCTCCTTGCTAGTGGCTACAAAAGAGGATTGGTGGACAAGACCCTCTTCATCAGGGAAGCAAAGTGCGATATCCTTATTGTCCAAATATATGTTGATGATATTATTTTTGGCTCTACTAACTTGCAGCTTGTTGAATATTTTAAGAATACCATGAGCCTCAAGTTCAGCATGAGAATGATTGGTGAGCTCAAGTACTTCCTCGGGCTTCAAGTGAACCAGTTGGAAAATGGCATTGAAATACATCAACAGAAATACATCAAAGAGCTCCTAAAGAAGTATCAAATGGAAGGAAGCAAACCATGTCCTACACCCCTCTCAACCACTACAAAACTGGATAAAGATCTTATGGCTGAGAAGGTAGATCATACTATGTATAGAGGTATGGTTGGCTCCCTTATGTATTTAACTGCTTCAAGACCTGATATTGTATTTTCCGTTAGTGTTTGTGCTCGCTCTCAGTCAGACCCTCGTGCTTCTCACCTTACTCATGTAAAGCGCATACTTAGGTATCTTAAGGGGTCTGACGATTTATGTCTTTGGTACTCCAAGGAGGCGGTTTTTCTCTTGTTGGCTACACCGATGCAGATTATGCAGGTTATTTAGCAGACTGTAAGAGCACAAGTGGGATGGCACAGTTCCTTGGACCATGTCTTGTATCGTGGGGATCCAAGAAGCAGATTGTATTGCGCTTTCAACGACAGAAGCAGAGTACATAGCCGCAGCGCAATGTTTTGCTCAAGTACTATGGATAAAGCAACAGCTCGTTGACTACGGTATTAATCTCGACACTGTTACTATCTATTGTGATAATACCAGCGCAATTTGTGTCTCCAAGAACCCAGTACATCACACACGAACGAAGCACATCGATATACGGCACCACTTTCTACGTGATCATGTGGAGCGCAAGAACATCAAGCTTACTCACGTATCTTCAGAAGGGCAATTGGTGGATATTTTTACTAAAGTGCTTATTCGACAGGTCTTCTTAAACCTTCGGGTTCAACTTGGCCTTATGCGACTCCATTAGCTTTGAGGCAATGGAACTGTAAGTATTCCCCTATTTGACTAGAATTAGCGAGCTTAGTATCAAGGTACGAACTATGGTAGCTTGCGCTTGATAGCTTTGAGTCTTTCATGCTTTATGGTTGTTCATTAAAATGAATTAGTACTGAAGTTGTCTTACTTGCTTAGCTCCATTTGATATAATCTCAGTCAATGCATGCTCTTCTTTGCCAAAAACTTGACAATGGTGATCGTCTTCTACCCTTATTACATGCCTAAGAAATGATCCATTGCATAGGTGTCCTTAGCCTGACTAGATGTAACGCTTTTCTCGTCCTTTATTGAGCTCCACATTAGAGAAGTATTCATTTGGTGACATAAAGCTCAATTACCATATTACATGAATATGCACATACGTCCACATCAACTTGAGTGATTAATGCTCTAATGTCCCCTATATGAAATGTGCATTTTCCTGTTCATGAATTTCTTTAGATTGCTGTTTGAGAATTGAACTGGACATCACACTTTTACATCTATTTGCCTCAGTCAGTTGTTGAGCTTCTTCATAATATTCATCCAGTGGGGAGTTTGGTTGAGCTTCGTCTTATAGCGCATTTCTGTGTTGAGGTTTGTTGCGCTTTGAAGCGCGTCTGGTTGGATTACTTTCGGACTTGGGTTTCCTTACTTATGAAGCAACGGCTAGCTGTCACCGCCCATTTTCTCTATTTGATGTAACGACTAGTTTAAACGGCTACTTTCTGATTCCAAAGGCTACTTTTCGACCGTTGAGTGCCTAGCGCGTCACATCAGGGGCTCCCATTGGACCATTGGACTTCGTCTTCTGCCGTTACTTTTGATTGGGTATTTGAACGGTTGAGAGTGGGGAACGTGTGCTTATAAATACCAGGTACTAGCTTCTCTACTATTTACCTTATTTTCTACCTCCTTCCTCTATCTCTCTCTTAATCTCTTTTCACCCTTCATCTTTACCTTCACTCTGAGTTTAACAATGGAGAATGTTAAGCTTGCTGAGCTTGACCCGGCTACTCGTTCCCAAGTTGAGCTGCTCCTCAAATCCAAATCCTCTACATCTGGTCCATCCTCATCTTCACAGGCTTCACAAGATAACCCTCCACAAACACAACCCACAGACACAGTCCACATCACAGAAAGCCCCAGCCCAAGCCCCACTAAATAGCCTACCAGCCCTATAGCTCCATTATTTTCCTATGAGCCAAAGGTCAACCTATCACTCACAGTCGAGGACCTGGAATTGGCTGGTTACGACGTCGAGAAGAGCTTGGTCTGCCAGCTGCTGAGACCTCTACCCATGCCACGTCTCACTCCACTCCAGCAAAAGGTAAAGGGGTATTTGAGATTGAAACGCCTTCGCGACAAGGTGATCAGACTCGGCCAGGTATTCCATCTCTTACCTCTCCTTAACAGCTTCTCGCCTCCATTCCCTCTGACTCGGATGACGATGCTGACTACCATATTCAAGCGAGTCCAGGTCATACATCTCCACTGCCTCTACAGACTCAGAAAGCTGATCGTGAAAGTGATGTTTTGCGCCGCAAAGGTCGAAAGCGCAAGGCCCCACTTCCTCCTCCCCCTGAGCATGAGGAAATTGAGTCATCTGATGACTCTGAGCATGAGTCACCGCCTCCTGATCCGCAAGAGCAGAAAGTGCAAGGAACTTTTACTCGCTCTAAACGTGACAAGGTTATCGGCTTCAATGACTTTCCTCCCATTCTGTCAGGTATTGCTAAGCATGCTTTCTTGTTCCCAGAAATTGTGACTCCAGATCTTCTCACCGAGCTCAAAGAGTCTTCCCACATTGCGTGCTTCGTTACTTGGCTGAGTTTTCAAGGTTGGGATAAACTAAAAATAGAACCAGCTCGATGCAATGACGCTATGGTGTATCAATTCTATGCGAAGATGGAGTATCCAGCTGCTAATCCGGAGTATAGCCAAGTGTGGTTTTCTTGGCGAGGTAACTCAAAGGAGTCGTTCTTAGTGAAAGATTTGGCGAAGGCGATTGGCTTGACCGGGCAGTCTAATGGGTTTGGTCGTCTTTACAAAAAGAATTGGTCGGCCGGTGCAAAACAGATCAAGGAAGTTTTCTTTAGCCCTAACATGCTTAAGGGAGCGCTTATGGTGGATATGCTCAAACCAAGTCGAAGGCTTCTGCATCACTTTATCATCACCAATATTACGCCGAGGGACTATGACCGCGACAAGGTAACCATCTCCGACTGCTGTATTATGGCGAACGTAATCTCGAACCAGGTGATCAACACTGCCCAGATTATGATGAGTCACCTAGTTCTTTGCCGAGCAGCTACCTCTGGTCCGTTTCCTTTCCCTCATATTGTGTGTAAGATGCTCCAAGCTGATGGCCTCTATGACCGCTCTCTCTCAGACTATGCCTGCTCTACCTATCTTACTTCTGATGCGATTTATGCAATCCTGCTTCCAAGAGTTGAAGGTACACACCCCTCTTCATCGCGCTCCGAGATCAGTCCTCGCACTCGCCCTTCCTCTTCTCGTTCTACAGACTTTTCAAGTGTTGTTGCAACTCTTGAAGCGCATCATGCGAAGGTCGAGACACTACTAGGTGCGATGGTTGAGCAGATGACGCAGATGGTTCAGATGGTTAAGGAGAAGTTTGATGTTGAGAAAGGCGGTAGTTGTTAAAGTGCTGTGATGGTTGCGCTTTCAAAGTGCTTTTGCTGACTTCTTATTCTCTCTCTACTTTGTTTAAGTTTTTGTGAACTAGCGTGTTAGGGTATCTATCCTCTTTTGTGACAGTGACTTATAATGATCAATGAAGTATGTTTTTTTATTTTTATATCTCTGAGAGCTTTGCTGACTTGACTTTTCTCTACTTACATTGCTTAGTGTTCGCCATTCTACATTGTTTGACTTATTAGCTAGCAAGCGCACCCTCCTATCTTTCTTACCGTATGACTATGCTTTTGATTTTTTCGATGATGTCAAAAGGGGGAAGAGAACAGGTACATCCTTCTTTGATTAAGGGGGAAGTATGAGATCGTGCTTGAACTTAGGGGGAATTTGAAAACTGTGTTGGTTAAGTACTTGGTAAGGTACTTCGATCTAATTCCGAATCTAAATACTTGATTAACTTGTGTTTATTGTCTTCATTTTAATCATTAATGAAAGTATTCATGAGCTTACCTGTTCACAGTTTGTCATCATCAAAAAGGGGGAAATTGTTAGTTGAGCTTTAATAGACTTATTAAAGCTTAATCTATTTCTCTTTGTTTAGATGATAACAAACTAATATGTTTAATCTCTTAGTATTTTTAAGCTTTCCAGGTTATTGTAATATCTACTAGCATGCGCTTAAGTCACTTAGAGATGCTCTTCGACTGATCTCAGTCGTGTTTAACACCAAGCGGAGAAAGAAAGTTTTGCAAGCGGTGTTTAATAATCCCATTCAAGTAAAGAAATGAGTTAGGCGAGCTTCTAAGGCATAGAAGATGCGCTTGAATGAAGCGGAAGAAGTGTTGATCACGAGATTCCACCGTAGCACAAGGTGTACGCTGTCGTAGAAGAGAACTACCGAAATGCAAGGGAAGGCTGGTGAGCGGGAGAATTCAAGTTGAGTACACAAGTGGTGTGAGAAGAACTTGAATACTTTGAGACGCAATACCCAGGGATCGCTAGTGTGGAAATAGTTATTTAGCGCAGGCACACGGATTGCTGAGGTGGCGTGCATCAATAATTGCAAGAACAAAACCAAGTTAATCTGAGCGGTTGATTACTTCTGGAGAATTGATCAAGACGCACGGATTGATGAGCTGGCATTATGCTTAGTCTTTGTTTGTTACACGAAATTAAGTTAGAATAGTAGCTTAAGGTTTGTGTATAAATAGTGGATTGTTGCATTCACTCTAGGCATTACAAAGTGAGGAATTCAGAGAGAAGCTAGGAGAGCTTAAGCTTTTACTCAGTTGTAATCAAGAGAGGTGAAGTGCCATTGTTCTAGAGAGCTGAACTCAAGTATTGTAAGGAGAGAGTTTACGAGTGAGCTTCAAAGTGTTGAAGCGAGAGATTGTAACCTTCTTCTAATCAATACATTTTAGTGGTGAGTTTTATCCCGAGTCAATTAGTGACTTAGGGTTCTCACCGTTTGGAAAAACTCTTTGTGTGCAAATCTAGTGCGCTTTAAACACTTAAAGCGCGCTCTTATTGTTGTCTGGCCTTTTCCGCGTTCAAGGACTTTAGTAAACCAATTACTAAGTGTCTTACACTGGTCAAGCGCACCTCCAAGTATTAAAGCGCAATTTGATACTTGAGAAGCGCATCTAAGACTTAATGAATCTTAGAAGACATTGAACAATAGTGGCTTAAGAAACACGAACTTTCATATATACACATCCATGGTTTAGTATTGTGGAAGTTGAATAGTTTCTGAAACCCCATGATTGAGATTTTTAATGGTGATTTCCCAAAAGTCATAGTTGAGAACTTTAATGGTTATTTAGGGCATATGGCGTTTAAGTTGACTGAGGATCTCAATGGTTCAATTTATGTAATGTTTCTTAATCGGTTTTCTTTATACTTTAATTTTTATTTATGGTGTAGGATGTTTAAGTTGATTGTGGACTGGAGTAATGAAACACATTAAGAAGAATAAGGTTCCTCAATGGGGACAGAAGGGAACAATAGAATTTACAAATCTTAAATAACATTTGATGAAGAATATAATTTCATATTTATTGATTTGAAATCCCCCTAATTTTTATACATATAAGATAAGATAAGATAAGATTAAGATTAAGATTTATATTCTTTTACTTTGAGGTCTTACTTATTAGCGTTTTTTAGATTGATTATTAGTCATTAATTGGGTTATTGTGAAAGGACAATTGAAAGTTTAAGCTCAAAGTTTATAAAATATAGCATCAATAGTATATTAAAGAGAAATTCTGGATCATAGAATTTATTCCAACAACTTGAAAGATATTTAAAATTTAAATTTTATCTCACAAAGTTGAAAGATATAAAAACATAAATCAAATTTTGGCATATAGTGTTCTTGTTTGCCGAGCTACGTCATCATCAAGTCCTCCAACCCTCGAACATCACATATTAACCCAACTATTTGCAACCAACTTATAAATAGATATTGTACAATAGAAAATAGTATAGATTTTTTATCTATACCGGATCTCACCATCATTACTAATGTGAATTTTGAAATTCATATGCACTACTGCAAAGTCTGCAATGTTCTTTGGCTAATGAAAATCCCACAATTAAAAGGAAATTCTTCCATACATCAAGGATGTCTACATATCAGAGGTCTAATCGATACCAATATGAAAAGAATACTTAAATCATAATAAGGATAAGAAACACAAATAAGTTACTCAACCAAAAGGGAAATTAAGAAACGTTGATTTCTTTTTTACGTGATATAGATTCTCATATAATAACGGAAGGAAATCAATTTACGGTAAATTTTTGATCGAAGAAGATGAAATTAGAGGGGGTGGTGAAAGTCGATGGAGAGGTGAATTTGGCTTTTCGAGAGGCTGAGAAAGCAAAAGACGTGTCGTGACCGATGAGTTCTGAGGTCGTACACTCACAGTGAGGATTGGACGAAGGAAGGACCTTATTAATCTAAATGGTATTTAATGGATGAGAGGCAAGCAAAAGGTTCCCCGTTGTAACCGTGACTTTACTTACAACGGTATCTTGATGAGGGACGAAATAAGGTTGCTCAATTAATTAGTAAGTTGGAAGGTCATAAGTCATAACTCATAAATAACGGTATGTGAAGCATAAATTTGGATTGAGATAAAATAAAAGTATATTATTATTATTAAAATTAGAGAAACAAGAATGAGTTTGAGGGCATACTTCTCAAATTGATTTAGATCTAAGAAGAAAATCGAGTTCTGATGTAGAGGATCTCGTATGTGGGCAACTATAGAGCATACTTCTCAAAAGAGAGGAAGAGAGATGAAGAGAGGAAGAGAGAAAGATACTCTTACATAATGGAGAATGTATCTATTTATAGGCTAAGGAGGAGGGGTTGGGCTATTGGGCTAACCAAATTGGGCCGAACAAATTGGACCGAGTAATAGGAACTCTAGAGGAGGGTGGAAATTAAAAATGGTTGAAAATGGGTCTTCAATAGAGGAGTAATAAAAATGCAAATTTACATTTAAGATTTCAAAGTCCCCTAATCTTTATATGTATTAAGATTAAATTAGGATTAACTTTGCAGTTTTCTTTCTATGTAAAGCACTATGATAGTGCTAGTATTCGTTAGAGAAGTTAAAAGTTTACACTTTCTAACCTCCTTCTCTCTCATTCAATTTTTCATTAATTTTATCAAGGATCAATCTGTATTAATATTAATCAGTTTTATTCAACACATCTTACATGCAAAAAAAAGATATGCACACTAGTGACCATATTTCTTAATATACGCATGAATGTTATATTTCAGTGGCACGAATTCAGTGTAAGACATGCACATATACTACATATCATATACACAAAAATCATACAAGGTCATGCATGCATATTATACTCGCTCTTTTATTTTTAAATTTTTTATTTTTTATATATTATTCACACTTTTATAGAAAAATATTTATTTTTATTGATGTAATAAAATATAATTTTTATAATTTTTATTAATTTAAATTTAGAAATATTTATTATAAAAAATACATCTTAATAAATATATCCAAAAAGAATAGGAAGAATAAAATGGATGGGGGATATTTTTTATGGACTTACAAATTCAATGGAACATGCACAATATAACCTTTCATATGTACAAATTCATAAAAAGTCGTGCACAATATCATATTTCATATGCATAACTTCACCAGACAAACACAAATATCAGATTTCATATGCACAAACTTAGTAAATAATATACACATATCATATTTGCAACTTCAGAAAAGGTCATGCACAAATATTGTCAATATGCAACACATTCCGTATACACAAATTCATAAAAAGAAGGTATGCACATACACCTCATTACATATGTGCATGTTCCTTTGAACTTGTAAATCTGGCTCGCTTCGCTCGAAAAGCTCTCGACGTGTGACAGGCTCTCCTTCCTTGGAGTTTACCCTATGTGCCGGTTGAGCGGGTCTGCTTACGAGACCCACGATCATCTGTTCTTCGAGTGCTCGTTCTCCTCCACTATTTGGCGGGCCATTTGTGACAAGTTTCGCCTCCCGATCACGTTGAACACTCTTCAGAGATCCCTCCGTTGGGTGCGTTGATACGCCCTTGCGGATGCCTGCAGGGCCCGGGTGTATGACCTTGCTGCTAACGTCTACATGATTTGGCATGCCAGGAACGCTCTCATCTTCGACGGCAACCCCATACCTGCGGAGGTCGTCACTCGCTTGGTTCTGATACATGTGTACCGACTACTCCATGATAGATTTCCATTCTCGTCGGTTAGGGCTCTCTAGGGGGTTCAGTGGTACTCTTTCCTCTATGCTGCGGTTTTCCCCTTTGGGGTTTTACCACATGGAGGTTTTGATGAGGCCCGGGGCACTCTGCCCTGCTCGCATAGTTGTTCCCCCACCCTAGATACTAGTCACTTGGATACCCCTAGCTTCTTTTTGATCTTGGCATAGTATGGAAGGCATACGTGTCTGTCCATGTATGCCCCCTTATCTTATCTCCTTGAACCTCTTATGTGCTTGTTTCACTGATCTGCTTCCTCATTTTTCAGGACATATTTTTAATTGAATTACCTTTAAAACCAAAAAAAAAGGTTCAGAAATGGTGGTGTATCTGCATAACTTTTTCTGAAGTTGCAAATATGATATGTGTAATATTAATGAGGTGTATCTGCATAACTTTTTTGCGCCAAGGACGTGTCGATTGAGGAGATCAAGAGTTATGCAGATACACCTCATTAATTTTTTTGTGCACGGTGTCAGCCTTATTGATGGGATGCCACCTTGCTGACCGCTCCTATGTCGATTGAGGAGATCAAGAGTGCTCTCTGATCTATGGGTGATGATAAGTCCCCTGGACCGGATGGCTTCTCGGTCAAGTTCTTCAATTCGACCTGGAACGTCACTGGGACTGAGCTTTGCGCGGCAGTCAAGGAGTACTTCAGCAACGGGAAGCTTCTTCAGCAGAGCAACCACACTATAGTTTGCGTTGTTCCTACGATAGATTCACCGGCTCGTTTTGAGCACTATAGACCGATTTTGTGTTGTAATTTTTTGTACAAGTTGATCACCAAGATCATGACGCTTTGTCTTGCGAAGTGTCTTGGTCCCCTCATTAATCCAGCCCAAAGCGCTTTTGTGGAGGGTCGGCTCCTCTCAGATAATGTATTCCTTGTCCAAGAGCTCCTTCGGAGGTATGAGGTGCGTAGGGAAACGAAGAGGTGCTTCCGCAACGTTGACCTTGCGAAGGCGTACGACTCCATCTCCTGGGACTTCATCTTGTTTGCCCTTACTCATCTTTGGGGCGCCGGCTAGGTTCATTGATAGGGTTATGGAGTGTACTACGACTGCTACGTACTGCATTAAGATCAACAAGAGTCTTCACGATTTCTTTCCCGGGAAGAGGTGTCTTCGTCAAGGGGATCCCCTCTCCCCCTTCTCTTTGTGATGTGCATGGAGGTTCTCTCCAAACTCATTAAGAACGAGACCGCGCGAGACTCTTTCCACTATCATCAGCATTGCCATGCTCTTAGAATTACCCATCTCATTTTCCCAGATGACGTGGTTTTGTTTTGTCGTGGTGATGCAGGTTCGGTCAACATCCTCCTCGGCTGCCTCGATCGGTTCAAGGAGATGTTTGGGCTCAAGGTAAATGTGAAGAACTAGTGTATCTTCCTCGCATCTGTGTCGGAAGAGGAGTGTGCTACCATCACTGAAGCGACCGGTTTCAAGAAGGGTGTCCTCCCGTTCCACTACCTTGGCACCCCCATCGGCCCTTCCAGATTCCAGGCAATCCACTACAAGCCGGTGCTCGATAGGATCAGCGCTTACCTCACGGTGTGGACCAAGAAGACCATCTCGTTCGCGGGTAGAAGGGAGTTGATTTCGTCGGTTCTCCAGGGCAACGCAGGTTTTTGGTTATCGATTTTACCTATTCATGTTGTGTTCAGGAGAGTCTGATTTCATTATGTAGAGGGTTCTTATGGAAGCGTCCTCGGGTTATATGGGTGTCCCTAGGAGGGAGGGGGGTCTCAGACTTTTGGACCTTGAGGTTTGGAACAAGTGCTTCATGATGAAGCACTTGTGGCACACTGTTGATCGTCGAGATAGTATGTGGGTTAGATGGGTTCACCACCGTTATTTTATCGTGGTGGATCCTGTCGATTGGGTTGTTCATCGTCGCGACTCTCCCCTGATAAAGGCTATGGTCCATGCTCGTGAAATGGTTTGTCATCTTGGGGAGGGCGTGGCGGCCAGTATCCCGGATACCCTTGTTGAGTGGTGTGTGGAGGACAAGTTTAAGTTGTCCAAAGCATACAAGGTGTTTCGTCCTACAAGACCTATTGTGAGGTGGGTAAAGGACGTGTGAACGGCGCACTCTACACCCAATCACTCATTCACTCTTTGGCTTGTTTCGCTTGGGAAGTTGTCTACCTACGACCGCTTGTCGTTCCGGATCCCTCGGACCACGACTACTCTCCAGAGTTCCCTTCGTTGGATGCGCCGCAATGCTCGTACTGATAATTGTCCTGCCAGAGTCCAAGTTTACGCCCTCTCCGCTGCGGTTTACTTCATCTGGCACGCCAGGAATGTCAGGATCTTTGACGATAACTCCATCCCATCTAAGATCGTCGTCCGGCTCATTATCACTCATGCCTGCCGTCTCCTCCACGATAGGTTCCCCTTCGCCTCGGTTGGGGCTATTTAGCTGTTGCAGGGGTGCTCTTTTTCCTCTTTGTGGGTTTTTCCCTACGGGGTTTTACTACTTAGAGGTTTTAATGAGGCACGGGGACCTCTGCCCTGCTCTCATAGCTGCAACATAGGCTTATTTATCTCGGTTTGCTTGTGCACTTGTTTTGTGGCATAGCATGGAAGGCATGCGTGTTTTTCCATACATACCCCTATCTTTTAATATTTCTCTTGCTTGTACCCTTGTTTTGCTTCGTCTTTTGAGGATATATAATTGAATTAATTCTTAAACAAACAAAAAAGTTATAAAAGGACGTGCACAAATTTTATATGTACAAGGCATGCACAAGTTTATAAAACGGCATTCACAAATATTCAGTAGGCTTCTACCTTTGATAACGAAATTAAACCCCGAAATACATCACACCTTTTTCTTCAACCATGCTTCTGTTGGTGCAACTAATCTTTCAACCATATAGCTCATGAACGATGGAGGTGCCGTCAAGTGCATCAAGTATCTAGATTTACGTAGGACGAAAGAAAATTAAGGAGCAAAGGTTATGATTGACGCAGCCTTTCTCGTAGAGTCCTGCTATGAGTATCAGGTAAATTAACTATATTAATAAGGTACCGATCATATTAATATCAATATTCTCGACTTCCTTTGAAACTAGCATATCCGCAGTCTTGTTATTTTCTCTGAAGCAGTGGAAAATCTTAACTTCCTTGAAAAACTGAAGCTCGTTGTGAATATCTTCAATAATATTCTTGATACACCATGGGACCTGCCAAATTTTACGAATGGCGTTGATTACAGTTAAATTATCCCCCTCAATATATTTTGTAGATTAAGATCTCTGGCTAACTTGATCCCTTCTCTTACTGCAATAGCCTCGCCTTGGATTGCAGATGCAACATTAATTCTATTATGATGTATTTTAATAATTTTACCATTATGATCACGAACTATATTGCTAGTATAAGCGTCTCCATTAAGATAATAGGAAGCATCAAAATTAATTTTAAACCATCTTGTAGGAGGCTTTTTCCAATTTGTAATATTTTTCCTCTTCTTATGATTAGTATGAATTTGATTATTATTATTATTATGGTTATTCTTACTGCTATGTTTAATAGAGTTAAATCTTTAGAGGTTGTCCCAGAGTGAAATGAAATAAAAGTCATATCAATAGGAGTATTTTTTTGAAATATTAGATCTATCAAAAATCATTTTATTTCTGTGTTTTCAAAGCTCAAACCATAAAAAGAAATTTATATCAATGTTTTTATTGGTATTAAGAAAATATTCAAAGTCATCAATGAAGTTGTTCGAGTGTATATAATAGATTCTTTTGCCTATTCTTTGCTCAAGAATGTGTATCATCTTAATATTAGAAGGACATTCAAAGAAAAAATGAGAAGTAGTTTCTAATTGACCATTACACGGCGTACAATGATTTGGCACTCGATTAAAGTACCTATTTAATCTTTCCGTAGTCGAGAGGCAGTCAGATAAAGCCTTCCAAAGGAAATTTTTAGTTGTAGGAGGAATATTGAGATTCCACATTTTTGTAAAGATAGTAGAGTTCGTTTTTGTACAATAATTTTTTGTTAGTTCAATAGCTAATTTGGTATTAAACTCCCCTGAACTAGATAAGTTCCATATAAGTTTATCTTCGATATCTGATAATGGAATAAATATTTTAATAATATGATTAACGATATTCATAGGCAGAATTGTAGCTAGCTTAATCGGATCCCATTGTTTGGTAGTCGTAATACATTCAGAGACTTTCATATTAATATTATGACAAGCCGGTTTAAAAAATGTTTAATATTAATATTTGGAATCCATTTATCGTACCAAAAATTAATTTGATTACCATTACCTACAACCTACAATAATCCATTTTTGAATTTTTCTCGTA
>NW_027368927.1:0-46301 GCF_046119375.1 Phyllobates terribilis | reverse complement strand
TGCTAGCTGCCCATTCCATGGGTTTTAGGAGAAAGATTTGGTGACCCACCTTTACAATGGGTTACTTGACAATGAAAGAAGGTTAGTAGACACTGCGTGTAAAGGGAGTGTGCTAAATTTGACTCCCCCGAAGCTAGAGTCCGACTAAATGAGATTGCTGAAGGAACGAGAAGTTTCGGGAGAAAGTATGCAAGGAAAGGAGCTAATGTTGTGAGCTCCGGAGAGCTGGGATGGAAGGATGAGATCGCTGAGTTAAAAAGTATGATCAAGAATATTGCCATTGAAAGTCAACAACCAGCGAGAATATGTGGTATCTACGAAGATGATAGTCATCACACCGATGCATGCCCACAACTACAGGACCCAACCATCGCTGAAGTGCATGCTATGGGAGGATTTGGGCCTTCCAGACCTCGGTATGAGAACCACAACAACAATAACTGCAACTCGAGGAGCAATGATCATCCTGGTTTTAGATGGAGCGAACCGGCTGGTGGACGGAATGAACAACACTATCAATATTTAAACAACCACTACCGCGCTCCATATCAACCAACACGTCAGGAGCCATCTATGGCGGAAATGCTCAAATCGTTGAACCAGAACTTCACCGCCCATGCTCAAGCAACCGAATCAAGCATCAAAAATCTTGAGAAGAAATTTGGGCAATTGGCCGAGGCTGTCTCCAACCTCACGAAACAAAACTCGAGCAACCTCCCCTCTCAAACCGAGAGACATCCGAGAGAGAACATCAACGCTATGCACTTAAGAAGTGGACGGAAACTCTAAGAGAAGGGAGAAAAAGAGATGCTGCGAAAAGAGGCTAAACAGATGTCGCGACCGAGACAGGGCTGTCACGATCACGATTTGGCCCCAGTAGAGATGTCGCGATTGCGACAAGTGGATCACGACCGAGATGACGGTGATTTGGTTTCCGAAAAAATTGATGAAAAGGATCACGACCGCGACACATTGTCACGATCGCGATTTGGTCCTAGTTTGCCTGAATCTTTAACGTCACGATCGCGACCCAGTGATCACGACCGCGACTCTACTGAAGTGCACGTTGAGGACAACTATGAAGACATAGGTGATTTTAAGCTACCGACAAGAGAACTATGTGAGGCTTAACTTCCCTCCGTTATACTCCGAGAAACCACCTGCACCCTTCCCCGAAGCCTGGAAGGACACACGCAGACCTACGAATGACAAAGAACTCTTTGAAACGTTCAGTAAGTGTGAGATAAACATCCCTTTGTTTAACCTCGTTAAAAGTATTCCTCGTTATGCTAAGTTCTTGAAGGAGCTCTGCACCATCAAGAGGAACCAGAAGCTGAAAGGTAAGCAAAAGGTGCAGGTCAGCGAAAGAGTTTCTGCAACAATCCTGCAAAAGATAGCAAAGAAGTGCTCGGACCCAAGGATGGTTAGTATCCCCTGTATTATTGGTGAGAAGAGGATTAATAAGGACATGCTAGATCTAGGTGCTTCTATTAATGTCTTGACTTCCTCATTATTTAATCTGCTAGGATTAGGACCCCTGTTTGATACAAGGATTGTGATTCAGCTGGCTGACAGGTCAACGGTTTACCCGAAAGGGATAGTCGAGGATGTGTTGGTAATGGTTGGTACTTTGATATTCCCAACTGATTTTTATGTACTAGATATGGAACATGATAAGTAAGATGCGCCTATCCTTCTGGGTAGGCCCTTTATGAAAACAACTAATACTAAGATTGATCTAGCAAGTGGGTCGATGACACTTGAGTTTGATGGAGATGTAGTTAGCTTTAACATATTTGAGGCTATGAAACATCCTACAAATGATAATTCTATTTTCTCCATAGATGTGATTGACCCTATTGTTCAGGAAGTTTTTGATGTGTGTGGGATTGACTCACTTAAACCTATCATAGAAAGTAGCATTGTAAGCTCTAAAGAGAATGACATGATACTATCTGCTGATGTGCATGAGGTCCTAGCTGAGTTTGATGCTCTAGGTACCCTTTTGACCGGTGGGCCCGCATTACTTACATTTTCGAGCGAAAAACCGCTCCCTTTTATTGTGCAAGGACCTACCATTGAGCTACAAGAGCTGCCTCCACACCTAAAGTATGCATTTCTCGGCCAAGGAAACACGTTGCCGGTCATCATCTTGAGTGCTCTCGTAAAAGAGCGGGAAGAGAAGCTGGTGGAGGTCTTGAAAAGCAACATCACAGCGTTAGGACAGTCCATTGCTGACATCAAGGGAATAAGCCCCTCCACCTGCATGCATAGAATCTTACTGGATGAAGGAGCTAAGCCAAGCCGAAAACCTCAGTGGAGATTAAACCCTCCCATGATGGAGGTGGTAAAGAAAGAGGTGCTGAAATTGTTATCGGCCGACATGATCTACCCGATTTCAGACAGCCGGTGGGTCAGCCCGACTCAGGTCGTTAAGAAGAAGGGACGGATCACTGTAGTGGAGAACGAGGCTGGTGAAATGGTGCCGCAAAGAACGCAGAATGGATGGCGTGTCTGCATCGACTACAGTAAGCTGAACGCGGTAACCCGTAAGGATCACTTCCCTCTCCCTTTATTGACCAAATGCTAGAACGCTTGCAGGTCGCCCATACTATTGTTTTCTCGATGGATACTCGGGTTACTTCCAGGTGGGCATAGCGCCAAAAGACCAAGAGAAGACTACTTTCACATGTCCTTTTGACACCTTTGCATACCGCAGAATGTCGTTCGGACTATGCAACGCACCAGGTACATTCCAACGATGTATGGTGAGCATCTTCTCTGAGTACATTGAGAACTTCATTGAGGTATTTATGGATGACTTTACAGTCCATGGCGATTCGTTTGATGCATGTTTGACTAACTTGACACTTGTGCTACAAAGATGTGTAAAAACCAATTTGGTTTTAAATTATGAAAAGTGTCATTATGGTCAATCACGACATTGTGTTGGGTCATATTGTATCCTCTAAAGGGATTGAGGTCGATAAGGAGAAGATTGACGTAATTCAGTTTTACCTTATCCTAGTAATGTGCGCAAAGTTCGTTCTTTTCTTGGCTATGCAAGTTTTTATCGCAGGTTTATAAAGGACTTCTACAAGATCTCGACACCACTATGTGAGATGTTGAAGAAGGAGGTGGATTTTGTCTTCACCGACGAGTGTAAGCTTGCGTTCAACACCTTAAAATCACACCTCACTGTTGTGCCTATCATCAAAGCACCGGATTGGTCCCTACCATTCAAGATCATGTGCGACGCTAGTGACTATGCCGTAGGAGCCGTTCTAGGCCAGAAAGTTGGGCGAGCAATGCACGTTATCTACTACGCGTCATTGACGCTGAGCGGCGCCCAAAAGAACTACTCCACCACTGAAAAGGAGTTTCTAGATGTGGTCTATGCCCTAGACAATGTCAGACAATATCTACTCGGCGTCAAGGTGATCATCCACACCGATCACGCAGCTATCCGTTACCTCATAACAAAGAAGCATCAACGCCTAGACTCATCCGGTGGGTTTTGTTGTTAAGTGAGTTCGATGTGGAGATTCGGGATAAAAAGGGTTCCGAGAACTCCGTGGCGGACCATCTTAGTCGCATAGTTCATGATGGTGGTGAAGAGGCAAGACCGGGACTGAGCGAATTTCCGGACGAGTCCTTGTGCCGAATTGATATTCTATACACCCAGAAATTACATGTGTCGCGACCGCGATATGACCTCAAGACCGAGATGGCGGTCCCTGAAACAAAATCGGAGAAAACTGGACCGGAGTCTCGACCGCGACAAGATCATCACGATCGCGATTTTGTCCTAGTTGACATGTCTCGATCGTGACCTGATTATCACGATCGCGATTTGCCCTCAGAGAAGCTCGACCTAGATGTCACAACCGTGACACATCATCGCGATCACGAACTGACCCCAGAATCACTTAGGTACGCCTCCGAAGCTCAACTGGTCACTCTTTGCTCCTTCAAGTCGTGGTACGCACACATTGTGAACTACCTAGTTCGAGAGGAATTCCCTCCTACCTGCACCAAAGCTCAACGCAAAAAATCAAGAGTGAGGCGAAATACTATGTGTGGGATGATCCTTACTTATGGAAATATTGCGTGGATAAGGTAATCCGACGATGCCTCCCGGATAACGAGGTACAATCTGTCCTCTCTTTTTGTCATTCTTACGCATGTGGGGGGCATTTTGGGCCCAATAAGACTGCTAGGAAACTGGACACATGTTTCTTTTGGCCACACATCTTTCGAGATGCATATGCTTTTTGTCAAACTTGTGATAGGTGCTAGAGGGTTGGGAAAATATCCCGAAGGAATGAAATGCCACAAACACCGTTGGTCTTTTGTGAGATCTTCGATATCTGAGGGATAGACTTTATGGGACCTTTTCCTAACTCTTTTGGTAATCTATATATATTGCTTGCGGTGGACTATGTTTCCAAATGGATGGAAGCAAAAGCCACCAGAACTGATGATTCGAAAGTAGTTGCAGGTTTCCTTAAAGAGAACCCAGATTTGGAATCCCCATGGCCCTTACCAGCGATCAGGGTACCCATTTCAAGAATAAGACGGTTAGCGCTCTACTAGAGAAATATGGAGTAACCCAACAAATCTCTAAAGCATACCACCCACAGAGAAATGGCCAAGCCGAGGTCTCCAATCAGTAAATCAAGGGAGTGCTGGAAAAGACAATTGCTCCAAATACGAAAAATTGGAGTCTCCGCCTCGATGACGCACAATGGGTCTACCGCACCGCATACAAAACGCCCATTGGGATGTCCCCATACCGCCTGGTGTACGGAAAGGGATGTCATCTGTCAGTGCAGCTCTAGCATAAAGCATGGTGGGCGGCCCAGAAATGTAATATGGAAATAAACGAGGCCGGCGAGCACCGGAAACTGCAACTGCATGAGCTGGAAGAGATACGCCAAGAAGTGTACGAGAACGCGACGATATACAAGGAGAAAACTAAAGCATGGCATGACAAGTACATACTACGCAAGACTTTCAATGTGGAAGATAAGGTACTACTCTCTAACTCGCGCGTTCAACTCTTTCCAGGTAAGCTGCGATCTAGATGGAGCAGGCCCTATGTGATAGCCCGTGTTTTTCCTCACGGGGTGGTTGAGCTTTTCGAAAAGGACAACCATAACACCTTCAAAGTGAACGGTCAACGGCTTAAACCTTATCATGAAAGTTTCTCCAACGAGGTAATTGAAGAGGTGGCTCTTGAAGAGCCCAGTACGGTAAATTGAGGACCTAGACTACGTCGTGTCGCGACGTTAACTAAGGCGCTGATCGGGAGGCAACCTGAGGGAGTATTATTAACAGTTCTCCCACCAAAAATCCGCGGAGCTAGCAGGTAGGAAGCCATTTGAGAAGTAAAACTGACACAACCACCCGAACTCATAAATGTCACGATCGCGACCTACACATCACAACCGCGATACGGCACCAGTCTTTGCGCAATTCGGACAAAGACGGTGGTTGATCGGGGTGTTTTCTTCCTCTTCCCTTTTTAGGTGTCCTCTTTTGCTGCATTGAGGATAATGCACGATTCAAGTGTGGGGGAGAGGAGTCAACTTGTTTAGGTGAGTTTCACTGGTGTTTTGCTATTGTGTTATTGTAACGGATATGTCCTTCTTGAACTTTTGCATTATTTTTATTATTAAAAAAAAATCAGAAAAACCCAGGAGAGTAAAAAGAGATTGGATGGAAAAGGGGGGCTCCAACAAAAAAAATTAAAAAAAATAAAATTTAAAATAAGAGTAAAAACCAGGCAATTAAGAATGGATAAAAACAAAAAGATGGGTGCCTAAAAATACATAAAAATATAAAAAGAAAAGAGAAGAAAAAAAGTTCCTACCACTTATAATTTTGGTGAAAACCCGAAAGGGCGCCGAAATTACATTGTTTGTGATTGATTCTATTGATTGCATCATTTTTTGGCGTCGGAGACATAAGAAGGGAGTTGAAGGATTGTCTCGGGTTTTAGGATTCACCAAGGAGGGATAAGAAGTTAGTATTTGGCCTATTATTCCTTTGTTTATGAGCTTATTGTTATCCATACTTTGCAGGCTCACCATTTCACTAGTTCATTAGATTTCCTACACATTATTGGCGGTTGTGTTAGATTCTAGGATTAGATTTCTATTTCTTGGAGTTTGATGCATATTGTTGTGGTTGTGCTATGCAGATTTTTTTGGATTAGGATTGGTGGTTGTGATGTATGGATTGATTATATTAACTAGCGGTTTAGGACATTAGTTGAAGAGGAGGAATAAGAAGTGTATAAGCGAGTGGGAGACTCGATTTTATCTTCATTAACATATTATTTATGTACCCTTACCCTTAGAGGAGATTAGGAGTCCACTTGTGCTTTAACGCACACCACTTGGTTCGATTTTGCTATTGATATGGAGTGGTGACAAATGAAGTGGAGAAATAAGGAGGGTTTTGGGTAGGACATCTCGGAGGCATAAGAAGATAGATCGGAGTTAGGTTAGTGCTCGTTTACACTTGGAGTTTGAATTATAGTCACTAGCAGGCTGTCTCTACACATACTGTAGACCTTTGTGCTTTTAGGAGGAGTGAGCTTTATTTTGCTTACTCGAGGACGAGAAAGGTTTAAGGGTGGGGAAGTTTGATAGGAGCTTATTATATGGTGTTAACTAGCGACTATTAGCTTAGGATTAGTGGTGTTTAGGTGCTTAACGAGTGGTATTCCCGGAATCCGGTTTGGTGTTCATTTATGGATTTGCGGGATGCTCTCAGGCGGTATTTTGTGGTTTTATCATGGAGATCTCGGTTTTGCTCACTTTTAGTGCATTCGGGATGGAGCTAGAGGAAGGATACCACGCCTACACCCAAGGAGAAGCCGAGAGGCAAAGCCGAGCTGCCTCGACGCTTGTAGAAGACGGAAGACCAGATCGGGAGAAGAAGTCACGACCGAGAGAAGGTGTCGCGACCGAGATCCAGCCCCAGAGAAGAAGTCACGACCGAGACCTACATGTCGCGATCGAGACTTTGCCTCAGCTGGCTTGTCATGAACGAGACCACCATATCGCGATCGCGACCTTCCACCGACTTGGTTACTAAGGCAATAGGGCGATCGCGACCTACATGTCTCGATCACGAAAACGGAAACAGTTGGCCGAAAACGAAGATTTTATCCGAGATTCTGATTTATTTTTCCACATCTTTTTAGTTATTTTGATTATTAATATTTCCCTTTTACTAGATACTATATAAGCCTTTAGAAATTAGGTTAGAAGGACCTTGAATTCTTTTTCCAACTTCATCCTTAGAAATTCAGCAGCCAAGAAGAAAGCTTCCACCTTTGTGCCACTTTCATCATCCTCCCTGGTTTGTTTTCATCATTATTATGTATTGCTTTCGATTGGCTATGTCTGGCAAAGATCATTCTAGTTCACTCTTAGGTTGAAGCCATTATTCTAGGAAACGTTTGTGAGAATTCTTATGTTTATGTTTTAAGTTTAATTTTAGGATTGTTTTATGATCTCTTGTGCTTTATTGTCTATTGATTGATCTTGATTTTATCTAGGTTGCAAACTAGGTTGATTATTATCCATCATATTGCTAGGATTGATAATTCGATTTGAAAAGTCTTGTCTTTTAGGTAGCAATCAGAATTTGCATAGACTATTTGCGAGTGCTTATTTTGTAGAGATTATAAACCTGTGTCGAGTATCGATGATTTGCCAATGGTATTGCGTAGTCCTACTTATCTTTGACCTTTATGTTGTTGTTATTTTGAACCTTGGGATTTCCTTGGTTATTGCTTACAATAAGGGTTTCTAGGACTATTTAGACTAGTTACTGTTTACGAACAAAGAGTAGGACAACCGGATTAGATAATTAAGAATATATGATTAATAGAATTCGATGATCAACATTCCATAAGAATAATGCGCTGATGCTATAGGAGTGAGCTTTCCATCATTAATTTTTACAACTCAACGTTATTTTCTTTATAATTGCTAGTCTAGGATTACAACAAAAAAAACCTCTTGTTACTACTAGGTATCACAATTAGAAATAAACTATCGTTCTGCCTATCTTGGGATTCGACCTTTTCTTACCACTTTACTAGTGGATTTTTTAAGTTGGGTATCTTTGTAATAACCCCTATTTTTTGTGTTTGATTCTTGTCGTTCTTGTCGTTCTTTTAGCCAAGTTTCGGGGTCGAAACTTTTTCTTAAGGAGGTAGTATTGTAATAACCCTCTATTTCCGAAGGTTATTTTGGTACTTTGATATTCATTTGATTTTATGAATGTTATCGTTTGATGAATTGAGCAGATTACACGTAGACGAATAAATAAATATTTAATTCGTCATATTCTAATCATTTAGTACGAGTACCTAGAACTCTTTATCTATAAATAAATACACTTTGGAGTATTTATTTAAGTTTCCGGAAAAGTAAATTCTTCCTTTGGTATTTCGAAAGGATTACGGACGAGATTCATAATTTTCGGAATTAGTTAGACTACTGTAAAGAAGCCAATATAAATAATTTATTATTTATATTATTCTTTTTAAGGTTTCCATAAATTTAATTAGATTAAATCTTTTTATTAAGTGATTTCCTTAATTAAAATTAGGGTTTGGAGGTATCTATCCTACCCCTATATAAACCCACCTCCGTTCCACATGTGTTATATCCGTCTCGGCCGCACAAGTTAAACACAAACAAACAGAGCTTGTTCTTCGTAACTTCTCCGTCAACGTCCTCTGTTACCTTTCCCCTCCAAACACTCAGAACCAAGCTCCGGCCATCCAGACTTCCGGCGAAGTCTCCACCACCGCCATTGCGTTCCGGCGAAGCCTCACCACCGAATCGACCTCTTTTTCACCCCGTTTCCGAGCGCTCTGTTTTTTTTTCCCTTGTTCTCCTCTTCCCGGCGAAAGCTCCGGAGTAACCTGCAGGCCTTCGTACTCGTCGTGGTTCCACCGTCAAGCCTCGCCTTTAACGGTTTCGCCAACCACCGCGTCGACCTCTTCGTCGCTGCGGTGTTTCCGGTTTTCGTTTCCGGTGAGGTCGACGCGCCTCCGTTTCGGTGAAGCCGAACCGCCTCCGACAACGAGCAGCCCGACCACCATTGAATCCAGCCGCTGTAGCTTCCTCTTCGTCGTTGTCATCATCGGAGCCGTCGTTGTGCCTTTGTTCGTCGACTTCCGGTGAGTGCCCTGTTCTTTCCTCTGTTGCAGTCTGTTGTACTGTATAAGGGGAACAAAGCTTAGGGGAAGCAGTAGTATAATTTAATTATCCTAGTTATACTAATGATAGGATTAGTTAAATATATTTGATTCACGTATTCAATTCCGCCGCTGAGATGCTCAGTTGATATGCCTAATCATATATATACATATATATATATATACATATATATATATTGAGTATAATTATAATATTTAATAAGTTAGTTTATTTCCTAATTTATAATTGACTCTTAATTAGGCTGATATAATTTAATGAGATAATTATATCAAATATAGTCTAATTATAAGCTTATTCGTGTGTCTGGGTACCGCGTTGGATCGAAATTCTTGAAGATCGAGTTCGTTGACAAGGCTCCAAACTCCATCTTAGATCCCGATCAATTCCCGTAATTAAGGCAAGTGGCGGTTCGCTCTTGCTTATCTATTTGTTTTTATTCCATATTTGTCTTAATTAACAATGAATCGGTTGTTATATTAAGTTGGGATAAAATATTATTCTCTTGTGTGTTGGGAACTTTAATCACCTAAAATAAGTGTTATTTAGGTTGTATGCATATAGTGGATATACTATATATATGATGATATTTATATTATTACCTTAGGGTGATAGATGGACTTGTTGTGGATTGTTGTGGATATGTATACTATATAGTTAGAACGAGTATTCGTAGGAACACTATGTACCTCGCGAGGTCTAGTGGTTTCTTTATAACTGGTATTAGGAGGATTTTGCCCTAATAGCCTTTTTGGTCATGATCATACCCTTATCCTTATATGAGGGTGGTGCACACAGCTGGTGCCGATTATCGGGATTATTCCCTTGTTCTCATTGCGAGACATCATTAAAAGCTTCAACGTAAATCGTTTTGGAAGTACGAAAGATAAGCACTTTTGTGCATAATTAATGTGTTCCGGACAATTAGTACAACTTGGAAAATTGTCTGGCCTCCTGGGTAAGTAAGTCATCTTTCCGATCTGAATTCGCACAACACGTATGCGGTGAGGTTGGTCGTTGACCCAATTATTCATGGGGGGTGATTTCAAAACCTATTGCTTGAATTATATAAAATGTTCCCACACAGTTATAATATTAATATTATATTAATATCTTCCCATAAGACTCAACTTTTTGGAGTCTTCTCTTGTTATATATACACTTATATATTATTATTATTATATCTCTTCCTTATTCCGTGGAAGTGTCGGAGTTGCCTCGGTTATCGGCTTTTTATTCGAGAAACCGTTAGGTTTAACTAGATACGACTACATAGAGCATCACATAAATCCCACTGCATAGTCTCTCGACTAACCAACCACTATTTTTTTTATGGTTGGCTGGTGTCATCCGTCTCTTTACGGCGCATCAGGTGGTAGCTTCAAGGATTGAAGATTCCGGGCGCAGGGCAGTTGAAGATTATTTGTTTTGTTTTGTTTCAGTTTCAACAAGGTTACGATCTGTTTATGATTAAGTCTTCCGCTATAATATTATTTTTGGGATTTGGTTTTGCATTGTAAGACAATTATTTAATATTAATGCATTGAGTATTTGTTTTTACATTTAATGTTCTAAGCCTTAGTAACTTCGGGTCGATGATTCGGGGTTACTGGCGGTAATATTCCCAAGGTAATTTGGGGGTGTTACAATTATGGTATCAGAGCTAAACTTTTTAAAACGTGTTTTAAATATTCTTCCAAAATATTTTTAATACGTCATGATGTTTTTGTAAAACGTTATTTTGAATAAATAATTATTTAAACTTAAGGATTTTTATCCTACCAAATCCCCTTAAAATGTCTTGAAAACTTCTGCCTGCCCGTGCGATGATGGTTCTATTCCACTTGAAGTGTAGGAAGATCAGATCCTTCCATTCTATATTTCCCGTCTTTATTCATTCTCTATCATGATTTGAATCTTATAGATTCACGAATCATAATAAATGTTGTGATAATTTTCGAATCTAACATTTATTATCTTCACCAGATGGCTAATAAGAAGAACGCCTCACGACGTGCGGGGGTAAGCAATACCTCGCGGATTCCGGCTGCTAGTGCCGAAGTGCAAGAATCGGGGTCCAGTTCCCGAAACCGTCAGGAGAATCAGGATCAAGATCGTGCCAATCTGCCGGCAGGTCATGCTACCCCACCCACTAACCCAACTGCTCCAGTTGTCCTCGATGCTGCCACCCTTGAGGCCATCAAGCAGATAGTGGTGCAGACAGTTGCTGGACTAACCACTCACGGGGTGCCACCAATTCCAGCGGTCCCTACTCCGTCAATTGATGCAGAAACCGAGGAGTCTGCATCTCGCGCTCATGGTAAGAAGTCAGGCAGGAGCTATAACCGAGCAGTGAGAGCTATTAGCGCTTTGAAGCCTGACTCTTATGATGGAACCGGGGATGGTGTGAGAGTCTCTTACTGGTTCGGGCACATGGAACGTCTGTTCAAAAACATTGTGTGCACAGAAGCTGAGAAGGTGCACATAGCCTCGTTATCTTTGAAAGATGTGGCGAGTGAATGGTGGGAGTCTACAGGGTTAGCTGATCGCCCTGGATTGAACTGGGAGATGTTCAAGACTAAGATGATGGACCGTTTCTTCTCCAAAGCACTAAGGGAGGAGAAGCGCAAAGAGTTCCTCTACCCAAAGAACCAAGGGCTGAATGTGACCGAGCTAGCGGCAAAGTTCAATCATTTGTTGCACTATTCCGACATCACCAACACTGAGGAAACGAAAATCCGGTACTTCATGAATTGGTTGAATCCGAGACTGAAGTCGATGATGTTACGTCATGGCTGTTCCACTCTTGAGGAGTTCATTGATGAGACTCTTCGTATGGAGTCGTCCTTGGAAGAAGAAAAGGCAGAGCTTGACCAACAACGTCGTGGTACTGGTAACCATCAACATAGTGGACTCAAGCGTCCGATACCTCCCTCCAATTTCTCGAAATCAGGCCGAGCAAGGACCGAGACAACTCAGTCAGTATCGACTCGACATTTTGATCGAAGTAAGGGCTCAGTTCAATGTTACAACTGTGGAGTTCCTGGACACAAGAGTAACGTGTGTCCAAAGCCAAGAAATACCTGCTTTTCTTGTGGAAAGGAAGGGCATGTGAAGTCATACTGCCCTAAGGAGAGACAGTCTGGGGTTGAGTCTCGACAGGGATCAGTGAGCTATAACGACCGACATCAGCAAAAACCCGCTAGAACTTCTACTACTGTTGTGCAACCGAATGCCCAAGACAGGGGTAAGGTTCCACTTGCTTCAAGCAGTCAAGGTCAGCGGTTATATGAGATGCGTGAGGCTGATGGTCCGAATGCCCCAGTGACTCAAGGTACTCTATACCTTCATTCTACGTCAGTTTGCATATTATTTGATTCTGGTGCTACACATTCCTTTATTTCTGAACGATGTGTTAGTAAGTTAGGACTAAAATGCAATGATACATGCGAACCATTCGTAGTAAATCTTCCCAATGGAGAACAGTTAATAGGAATTAGACAGTTGTCGAGATTCCCAGTGACCCTCCAAGGTCGGGAATTCGAAGCTGATTTAATCTGCATTGCCATGGCTCCATACGACATTATTCTCGGGATGGATTGGCTGACACGTCATGCGGCGGTGATTGACTTTTGTACGAGGACAGTGACAGTTTCATCTGGGGGCCATCATGTGTGTAAGTTCAAAGGTCGGAATGACTCCGATAACGGGAACTTAATTAATGCTATGGCAGCGTTTAAGCTACTGCGACAAGGTTGTGTCGGGTATTTGTGCTATTTAGATGCGCCCAAGAAAGGTGAAGTTTTGGTTCACGACATTCCTATTGTGCGAGAATTTTCGGATGTCTTTCCGGAAGAAATCCCAGGTCTACCCCCGAATCGTGACGTGGAGTTTACTATTGAGTTGGAACCCGGAACGGCGCCAATCTCTAAGGCACCCTACCGTATGGCTCCAATAGAAATGCAAGAGCTGAAGAAGCAGCTTGAAGAGTTGCTTGAGAAAGGCTATATTCGACCAAGTGCATCGCCTTGGGGTGCTCCCGTCTTGTTTGTCAAGAAGAAGGATGGATCGTTTAGGCTTTGCATTGATTATCGCGAGCTAAACAAAGTCACCATCAAGAACAAGTATCCTTTGCCTAGAATTGATGATCTCCTAGACCAGTTACAGGGTGCTAAAGTCTTCTCCAAAATCGATCTGAGATCAGGTTACCACCAGCTCAGGGTTCGAGAGGAGGATATTCCGAGAACTGCATTCCGGACACGTTATGGCCACTACGAGTTTGTAGTTATGCCATTCGGACTAACTAATGCCCCTGCTGTGTTCATGGACCTGATGCATAGATGTTTCCAGCAGTATCTTGACAAGTTTGTTGTAGTGTTCATTGACGACATCCTGGTCTACTCTCTAGACAGGCATACTCATGAAGAGCACCTTCGCATTGTCTTATCAGTTCTTCGGAAAAACCAGTTGTACGCCAAGTTGTCCAAATGTGATTTCTGGTTGAAGGAAGTTGCCTTCTTGGGTCACGTGATTAACGAGAATGGTGTGATGGTTGATCCTCAGAAGATCGAAGCGGTTGCTAACTGGAAACAGCCTCAGAATGTGAAAGAAGTTCGTAGTTTCTTGGGACTTGCGGGCTACTACAGACGGTTTGTCGAGGGATTTTCAAAGATCGCCTTACCTATGACCGCTCTATTGCGCAAGGTTCACAAGAAATTTATCTGGAGTGAAGCTTGTGAGACCAGTTTTCAGAAGCTGAAAAAGTGTTTGACATCTGCACCAGTGTTAGCTCTGCCAGAGGGCACAGATGGTTATGTGGTTTACAGTGATGCTTCGAAACAAGGTTTAGGATGCGTACTCATGCAAAATGGGAAAGCTATAGCATATGCTTCTCGACAGCTAAAGCCATATGAAGCAAACTACCCTACCCATGACCTCGAGTTAGCAGCTGTGGTGTTCGCTCTTAAGATCTGGAGACACTATCTCTATGGTGTGCGTTGCCAGATATTCACTGACCATAAGAGCTTGAAATATGTGTTCACTCAGAAGGAGTTGAATATGAGACAACGTCGATGGTTGGAGTTGATCAAGGATTATGATATCGAGTTACTCTACCATCCAGGAAAGGCTAACGTTGTAGCCGATGCTTTGAGTAGGAAGCCAAACCATGAAACGGCTATAGCTTTGCTCACTGCTCAGCCGGAATTGCAACGTGAACTATTGAGAAGTGAGACTGAAGTGTGGTTCGATCGTCATCAAGGGCACTTGAACATGCTGGAAGTGCAGTCAACCTTGCTAGAGCAGATTAGAGAGAAACAAGTGGATGATCTAGTCTTGGTCAAACTTTGCAGTGATGTCCATGAGGGGAAAGCACCTGGTTTCGTGATACAGGATGATGGATCACTTTGGTTTCAGAACCGTATTTGTGTGCCTGACGTAGCAGAAGTGCGTCAACTGATCATGAAGGAAGCTCATTCTTCAGCATATTCGGTACATCCAGGATCAAGTAAGATGTACAAAGACTTGAAGAGGAACTTCTGGTGGCCGAACATGAAATGGGATGTTGCAGAGTTCGTGTCAAGGTGTTTGACTTGCCAAAGGGTAAAGATTGAACACCGTAGGCCAGGTGGAGAGATGCAACCTCTTCCGGTACCAGTATGGAAGTGGGAAGACATTGCTATGGACTTCGTTACTGGACTGCCTAAGACTCAAGGGCAGAAAGACGCTATCTGGGTGATTATTGATAGGCTTACTAAGAGTGCTCATTTTGTCGCCATCAAGTCGACTTGGGGAACTCAAAAGTTGGCCGAAGTATTCCTGCAGGAGATTGTGCGTCTTCACGGTACTCCTAAGACCATAATCTCCGATCGTGATGGTCGTTTCATGTCAAGGTTCTGGAAAGAATTGCATATGGCCATGGGAACCGAGCTGAGGTTTAGTACTGCTTTTCATCCACAAACAGATGGTCAGTCAGAAAGGACGATTCAGACTCTTGAAGACATGTTGAGAGCTTATGTCCTAGATCGAACTTCCAGTTGGGAAAGTAGCTTAAGTCTGATAGAATTCACCTACAACAACAGTTGGCATGCAACCATCAAGATGGCTCCATTCGAAGCCTTGTATGGTCGGAAGTGCAGATCGCCTATCTGTTGGGATGAGAATGCTGACAAGATCTTGTTGGGTCCTGAGCTAGTAGAAAGGACTGCCATAGATGTCGCATTAATCAGACAGAGGATGCTCACAGCCCAGAGCAGACAGAAGTCCTATGCAGACTTGAAGAGGAGAGGTGTTGAGTTTATAGTCGGCGACAAGGTAGTCGTCCGTGTATCTCCATCGAAGGGAGTGTTCAGGTTCGGCAAGCGTGGGAAGCTTAACCCTCGCTACGTTGGACCGTTCGAAATTCTTGATAGAGTTGGATCGTTAGCTTATCGTCTAGCATTACCGCCATCAGCACACCCGGTGCATAATGTCTTCCATGTATCGTTGCTAAGGAAATACGTCCCAGACGACTCTCATGTTCTCAATTATGATGACATCGAGATTCAGGAGAATGGAACGTACGAAGAGCAACCCGTTCGTATCCTGGAAGAAAGGGTCAAGCAGTTACGTCGCAAGAATGTTCCACTCGTCAGAGTTCTTTGGTCCAAGACCGGTTCCGAGCAGGTGACTTGGGAAACTTGGGAGACTGAAGCTTATATGCGTAGTCGTTTCCCTGAGTTATTTTCAGCTTAGTTTCGGGTCGAAACTTTTCTTGAGGGGTGAGTGATGTAATAACCCCTATTTTTTGTGTTTGATTCTTGTCGTTCTTGTCGTTCTTTTAGCCAAGTTTCGGGGTCGAAACTTTTTCTTAAGGAGGTAGTATTGTAATAACCCTCTATTTCCGAAGGTTATTTTGGTACTTTGATATTCATTTGATTTTATGAATGTTATCGTTTGATGAATTGAGCAGATTACACGTAGACGAATAAATAAATATTTAATTCGTCATATTCTAATCATTTAGTACGAGTACCTAGAACTCTTTATCTATAAATAAATACACTTTGGAGTATTTATTTAAGTTTCCGGAAAAGTAAATTCTTCCTTTGGTATTTCGAAAGGATTACGGACGAGATTCATAATTTTCGGAATTAGTTAGACTACTGTAAAGAAGCCAATATAAATAATTTATTATTTATATTATTCTTTTTAAGGTTTCCATAAATTTAATTAGATTAAATCTTTTTATTAAGTGATTTCCTTAATTAAAATTAGGGTTTGGAGGTATCTATCCTACCCCTATATAAACCCACCTCCGTTCCACATGTGTTATATCCGTCTCGGCCGCACAAGTTAAACACAAACAAACAGAGCTTGTTCTTCGTAACTTCTCCGTCAACGTCCTCTGTTACCTTTCCCCTCCAAACACTCAGAACCAAGCTCCGGCCATCCAGACTTCCGGCGAAGTCTCCACCACCGCCATTGCGTTCCGGCGAAGCCTCACCACCGAATCGACCTCTTTTTCACCCCGTTTCCGAGCGCTCTGTTTTTTTTCCCTTGTTCTCCTCTTCCCGGCGAAAGCTCCGGAGTAACCTGCAGGCCTTCGTACTCGTCGTGGTTCCACCGTCAAGCCTCGCCTTTAACGGTTTCGCCAACCACCGCGTCGACCTCTTCGTCGCTGCGGTGTTTCCGGTTTTCGTTTCCGGTGAGGTCGACGCGCCTCCATTTCGGTGAAGCCGAACCGCCTCCGACAACGAGCAGCCCGACCACCATTGAATCCAGCCGCTGTAGCTTCCTCTTCGTCGTTGTCATCATCGGAGCCGTCGTTGTGCCTTCGTTCGTCGACTTCCGGTGAGTGCCCTGTTCTTTCCTCTGTTGCAGTCTGTTGTACTGTATAAGGAGAACAAAGCTTAGGGGAAGCAGTAGTATAATTTAATTATCCTAGTTATACTAATGATAGGATTAGTTAAATATATTTGATTCACGTATTCAATTCCGCCGCTGAGATGCTCAGTTGATATGCCTAATCATATATATACATATATATATATATATATATATATATATATATATATTGAGTATAATTATAATATTTAATAAGTTAGTTTATTTCCTAATTTATAATTGACTCTTAATTAGGCTGATATAATTTAATGAGATAATTATATCAAATATAGTCTAATTATAAGCTTATTCGTGTGTCTGGGTACCACGTTGGATCGAAATTCTTGAAGATCGAGTTCGTTGACAAGGCTCCAAACTCCATCTTAGATCCCGATCAATTCCCGTAATTAAGGCAAGTGGCGGTTCGCTCTTGCTTATCTATTTGTTTTTATTCCATATTTGTCTTAATTAACAATGAATCGGTTGTTATATTAAGTTGGGATAAAATATTATTCTCTTGTGTGTTGGGAACTTTAATCACCTAAAATAAGTGTTATTTAGGTTGTATGCATATAGTGGATATACTATATATATGATGATATTTATATTATTACCTTAGGGTGATAGATGGACTTGTTGTGGATTGTTGTGGATATGTATACTATATAGTTAGAACGAGTATTCGTAGGAACACTATGTACCTCGCGAGGTCTAGTGGTTTCTTTATAACTGGTATTAGGAGGATTTTGCCCTAATAGCCTTTTTGGTCATGATCATACCCTTATCCTTATATGAGGGTGGTGCACACAGCTGGTGCCGATTATCGGGATTATTCCCTTGTTCTCATTGCGAGACATCATTAAAAGCTTCAACGTAAATCGTTTTGGAAGTACGAAAGATAAGCACTTTTGTGCATAATTAATGTGTTCCGGACAATTAGTACAACTTGGAAAATTGTCTGGCCTCCTGGGTAAGTAAGTCATCTTTCCGATCTGAATTCGCACAACACGTATGCGGTGAGGTTGGTCGTTGACCCAATTATTCATGGGGGGTGATTTCAAAACCTATTGCTTGAATTATATAAAATGTTCCCACACAGTTATAATATTAATATTATATTAATATCTTCCCATAAGACTCAACTTTTTGGAGTCTTCTCTTGTTATATATACACTTATATATTATTATTATTATATCTCTTCCTTATTCCGTGGAAGTGTCGGAGTTGCCTCGGTTATCGGCTTTTTATTCGAGAAACCGTTAGGTTTAACTAGATACGACTACATAGAGCATCACATAAATCCCACTGCATAGTCTCTTGACTAACCAACCACTATTTTTTTATGGTTGGCTGGTGTCATCCGTCTCTTTACGGCGCATCAGGTGGTAGCTTCAAGGATTGAATATTCCGGGCGCAGGGCAGTTGAAGATTATTTGTTTTGTTTTGTTTCAGTTTCAACAAGGTTACGATCTGTTTATGATTAAGTCTTCCGCTATAATATTATTTTTGGGATTTGGTTTTGCATTGTAAGACAATTATTTAATATTAATGCATTGAGTATTTGTTTTTACATTTAATGTTCTAAGCCTTAGTAACTTCGGGTCGATGATTCGGGGTTACTGGCGGTAATATTCCCAAGGTAATTTGGGGGTGTTACAATCTTTGATAGGAACAACGACCATTTTACGCCTGTCACGCGCCATTTAAAACCCGACTTTGTATCCGATCTCATAACTAACTTTGTTTCTAGGTTGGGGCTTTTAAAAACCACCCCTATATTGAAGCTTGGTTCATTGAATTGGAGCCCGACGCATCGAATTGGAGCTTTTCAGTGTTGATTCATGCCAGGTGATGAATCATCGCAATTGTAGCCCTCAAATTGTCGTGAATTTATGGTCGAAGTGAGGGCATCTGGGAGGTGATAAGGAAGAAGGGTTCGAGGCTGCAAAATCGGCGTCAAAGTGTATCATTGGAGACTAGCGAGCTTTCCACTAATCCTCCAATTGCTAAATTGAACTCAAAACTGAGGTAAGTCTCCCTTCTATTATCTTTTGCCCAATTTCGAGGTAGGGAGATTAACTATAAGACATATTCAGTCATAGATGATGTATTTTATTGGTGAACAACTATATTTAATCCATGTAAAGCATGCTTGGTTGTATAATATATTGGAAAATCAGAATTGTTTGGCAACATCTGATAAAGACAGAATTTTTGGGTATGTGTGGGCACCTGCTGACACAAGTTGATGGTGGGGTAGAATCTTGTTGACCATTGTGAATAACAATAGTGTAAGGGAGGGGTGAGTAGCTGGCTTTTTATGTAAAGAAAGTGTTAAGTATGACCACCTAACTTTGCACCAATAATTGAATGCTTCCTATTTTATTGTTGCATTTTGCAGATATGTCAACATTGGTAAAATTTAGAGTTAACTATGATGGGTACTTTTATTTGAACAAGAATAGTGAGGTTTGTTACAGAAAAGGAAAATTGCATGCTTATAATGATGTTGATCCAGACTTATTGTCTAAAGTGGTCATGAAAAGCATGTTAGTTGAGGACATAGGATTGAGTGGTATTAGGGAGATTTGGTTTTTGTATCCTGGGAAAAAAAATAAATGACGGGCTTAGGCTTTTTATCAATGACATCAGTGTGATGGAATGTGTCAATTCTTTTGGAGAAAAAAGGTTAATGATCCTATATGTTATACAAGGAAATGAAGCAAGTCCAACAGATCTTAGAATGAAAAGCCCAATGTCACAGCCCAACTGTCTCTCTATTGTCTATTACAAACCATCTCAGGATAGCCCTCTTCCTTCTAGAGCGGATCCTAGTCACAAGGAGAAAACCCTACCTACTGAGATTGAGAGTGACTTTGAGAGTGGTGGTTCAGATGATGAAGTGCTAGGGAGTGAGAGCTCCTCAGAGGGAAGTGATTTCCATGAATCAGATCTAGATGAAGAGGACTTGTTTGAAGATGATGAACTGTTCAAAGATAATGTGGAAGAAGATGTAGATGATGGAGGTCTGTCTCTGAAAGTTGGAGATATAGATGGGGTTGAAGATCCATTAGTCTGTGATGACTCATATGACTTCAAGAGTCTAAGTGATTCAGAGGGAGGTAAGAAAAGGTATCCTCATTGCAATGCTCTTATTGATTTCAAGAAGAAGATAGTGTTGAAGAATGGCATGGTTTTTGGATCAAATAAGATTTTTAGGAAGGCATTGAGGCAGTACTCTATAGAGAATGGTGGGGATTATTACTATCTGCACAATGATAAGAAGAAGGTGTATGTTTACTGTAAGAAAAGGTGTAAGTGTCCCATGGTACATGCTAGAATAAGGTGTGTTTGTAGCAAGGTTTTGTGTGGTTTTAAGCTTGTTCTAGGAAGATGGATAATGATGGCAGTTTTCAATTGAAGTCATTCCAACGGAAGCATGAATCTGGAGGGCAACACAAGAAAACCAAAGTGACATATGAGTGGTTAGCTGAGAGATACTTGGAGCATTACAAAGATGATCCTGCATGGAAACTCAGTGCTTTCATTAAAGCAGCAAAAGGGACCACAATGTCCACATCAACTACACTCGTGCATGGAAGGCCAGGCTGAGGGCAATGCTCATGACACAAGGTGATTGCACAACTCAGTATGCAAGGGTGTTTGATTATGCCATGACTGTGTTGAAGTATAATTCTGAATCATCAGTCTTTGTTAAGGTCAACAATAAGAATCCTCAGGAACCAGTATTTGAGAGGCTCTACGTGTGCTTGGAAGCTTGCAAGAATGGGTTCTTACGAGGATGTAGTCCCATCATAGGTGTTGATGGTTGTCACCTGAAGGGAGCTTACACTGGACAATTTCTTGTTGCTGTTGGGATATATGGGAATGGCAACCTATTCCCTATAGCATATGCTGTGGTGGAGGCAGAGAGAAAGGAGACCTGGCTCTGGTTCTTAGAACTTATACTAAGGGATGTTGGCTCATGTAATCCAACATTTATATCTGACAGACAAAAGGTAAGTTAATTTATTGTCATTGATTGTTTTCCCTTAGAATAATGTAGGTTTGTGGCATATAGTACTGACGTATGTCTATTTGATGTTGCAGGGGCTATTAGAAGCTTTGGATCAATTGGACCCAACTTCTTAGAGAAGGGCTTGTGTCAGACACTTGTACAAGAATGTGAAGACAAAGTGGGCAGGCAAGGCAATCAAGGATGCCTTATGGGCAGCTGCTAGGGCATACAATGCAGCTGATTTCAACATTGCTATGGAGGAGATCAAAGTGCTAAGTGAGGACTGTCACAAGTACTTGCGTAATTCAGACCCTACAACCTGGTCAAGACAAGGATTCGGGTATCGTACAAAATCTGAGATGCTCTTGAACAACATATGTGAGTCATTCAATGCATACATTTTACCTGCAAGAGAAAAGCGAGTGCTCAACATGTTTGAATGGATAAGGAGAACTTTGATGAAGATATTTGTGAAGAAGAGAGAGGGTATGCTAGCATATGTTGGTAAGTTCACATCAAAGGTAACCAAGCTCATTGAATTGGCCAAGGAGGAAGCAACGGAGAACTGCACTCCACATTGGGGAGGAGGGGAGACATTTGAGGTTGATCATTTTGGGCATACTTTCATTATGCACTTAGAGCTTAGGAGCTGTGGTTGCAGGAAGTAAGATCTAACTGGGATTCCATGCCCACATGCATCATGTTGTATCATCAAAGACAGAAGGAATGTGGAAGACTACGTTCATGAATGGTATACCAAGGACAAGTACTTGCTTGCATACAGTCATATCATCAAGGCTATGCCAGTGGATGACCAATGGGAAAATTCTACTAAGAGACAACCTCTTCCACCTTTGTTCATTGTACAACCTGGAAGGCCCAAAAAGAGAAGAAGAAGGCATGCTAGAGAGGGACAACCAAGCAAGAGGCTTAGAGTGTCAAAGGACAGGAAGTTCTCTCATTGTGGTCAACTAGGCCACTACAAAAAGAAGTGCAAGAATGATAAAATGCCATCTCCACAAAGGGAGAAGAAAAAAGGTGGTAGACCTCCGAATCCTAAGACACTGACCATAGGATCACAAAAGAGAAATTACACCAAAAGGGTATGCTCATTATCATTGAATTGAGTTTTTCTTTACTATGTGTTTAACTGTATTTACATTATTTTCAGGATGCTGCTACAGATGGGAATCAAGTAGTTAACAGTCAAGCAGTAAGTCTAGCTCAACTGAAGTCTAGAAAATAATGTTGAACTTAAATAATTGATTTGAGTTTGTTGGTGAATTAGGTGTCGAACACTGCACCTCAGCAAAGTACTCCTGAATTGGCTTCTCAAGTCTTTACAGGGATTTCATCAAGTGCTCCAGAAGTGGCTTCTCAAGGAGCTTCTCAAGTCTTTAAATGGATATCATCAAGTGCTCCAGAAGTGGCTTCTCAGGGAGCTTCTCACACCACCAAGCCTTACAAGCCTGTGAGAGCCAAGAAAAATGTGGTGACAAAGATAACACAGCTCAAGGAAGCAATTAGATGCTCACCTAGAAACAAGAACAAATCAAAGGGTGGCTCAACTACTGCAAATTAAGATGCATTTTCCCATTAATGAATCATACTGGTTTATCAAGTTGTTGGATGCCTTTTGTTTGTACCGTTGCATCTGGATGGTTATTATCAATTGCACATGGATGCTTTTTGGATGTAAAGCTTTGTTGCTCTGGATCATTGACTAAGCTCTATGAAGCCTTTTGTAATGAATCCTGGTTGGTAGTAAAAATCCTGAGTTGTTCTTTGTGTTTAAGCTCTATTATTTTTGGGTTTTTTGACAGCAGCAACGGATTTTTATAGATAAACTTTTAAATTCAGCAACAAACACACATTACATTAGGCAACACTCTTGACATCAACACACATTACAAGAAGACACAGTTGTGCATAGATGCACATTGAAGGAAATTAAACCACAAACACAAATACAACAAGACATGACAAGAAAAAACTAGAAAAACTTAGAGCTTAGGCACACCAATGCATTTTGCTTTCTTGACAGCTTCAGAACCCTTCAACACATCATCAGTTCTTGTAAATGAAGACCTCGTAGGTCAAAGGTGAGTTTGATCCATGGGTTAACTCAAACATGCATGCATCATCCATTGTCAAGTTGTAGAATATGACAAAATCCCTCCATCCTTGCCCCAATCTGTACTGGTTGTGACTGGACTTCAGTTTAACCTCCCATGAATTTTCTTCACATATGAGAGTAATTTTCTCAGCCTTTTTGTGTGAGAGGTATTGCTCACAGTGCTCATATGGAAGTGGCTACAAAAAGACTGCAAGTGTTAGTGCTAATAAGGGAAGAAAACTATAAAACAATCCAGAGTAACATACCAGTCTACAATCATCTAGCACGAAGCTTCTTCTCATGACCATTACAAAGCTCAGATCAGGCTTTCTAATGGCATTGGTAGCTCTCTGTAGAGCATCAGTGTTTGAGGATCCTTCACCACTCTTGTTTCCTGTGGAGCTGGGAGTGTGTTTATGAGTTCTTTTGGGAGGAGATGGGGAGCTAGATGAGGATGACCATTCTGCGAGGTCAAAGAATTCATACTCGCGAGCCATACTATCACTAAAAGAAGGGGATGCAATTTGATGGTGAGAGAAGATAGTGCAGCTAGAATGGGATAGACATGGAGTATTTAAAGCCTGATCTGACCTTGTGAACGTTCTGCCTATGACTCTGTTTTAAACCATACTTTGAAACATCCTTTGACCATGCTTTGAGACAGTCAAACATGCAATTTTTGACCAATAAATGGGGTAAAACCAATGAGATTTAAGTGGCTCTCAGATATGCCAATATCTGTGCCATTTTTGACCACTAGTAACAATATCAATGCCACTAAAAAACCCTTGAAACATATGAGACCTGCAATTTTTTACATGTGAAAGAGCTAAAACCAATGAGATATATGTGGCTCTCAGATTTGGCAATATCTGTGCCACTTTTGAGAACCAGTCAGTAACAATGTCAATGCCATTAAAAAGCACCATTAAACACCAATAAGTAACAATCACAAAAAACACATACTTATTTCATTCAAATGTGTCAATTACAGGGCTTCATAGAATTGCTGTTACATGGCTTCATAGACTAGTACAACCAAAACACCAGTTTGCATTGACAATCCTACCCAGTTACAACAAAGACAACACATAATGCAACTAAAACTGTCAGTCCAACCATCATCCACCTACTAAAAATTTAGGGTGCTTCTCCAATTTCTCTTCCAATTTTTGTAGCTTCTCCAATTTCTCCAATTTCTCTTCAAGCCTCAACTTGTCGAAAACCAACCTCCTTGCACAAAACTCTTGATCTCTCCAAACGAAGAAATTACATCCATTCTTTGTTGCATAAGTTGGACAACCCCAAAATCTCCTCCCATAGTTCAATTCAGCTTTAGCAAGGGATTCTTTTGCCAAATAACCACAATAGCACATTAATTGTTGACCATTGTTGGACATGGATGAGGAGGCACTTGAAGTAGACATATCTGCAACAGATTAAAAAGATGCCATCACCATTACAAAAAAAATCCACAATAGCACTTGAAGTGGACAGAATTTGCTACAGAGAATTTGCATGTTCTCAATTGACATAATTCGCAACAAACACACACAAAAATAATCAATCATACCATTTTAACGCTACAATGTCGCAATTGACAGAATTCACAACAAACATACCTGGGTTGTTGATTTTCCCTAATTTGATTGAGAGAACAAACTGTAATTTCCCTCATTCGATAGAAGGAGGAGGGTTGTTGATTTTCCCTAATTCGATTGAGAGAACGAACCCTAATTTCCCTAATTCGATCGAAGGAAGGAGGATATGGGTGAGGGTTTATCAATTTCGGGTATTAAACATTACAAATTACTGAACTTCAGATATTAAACGGCGCGTGTCCCCCAACTTCACAGAATCATGGACGGAACTAGGATGAGGGTGGTTTTTGGGTAACAGAGGTGATTATAGGGGTGCTTTTCGGCAATTAGCCAATATAGGGGTGGTTTTGGGGAATATGGCCTATTATAGGGGTGGTTTTCGGCAAATAACCCTAATATCTATACCCATATTATCAATAATAGCTTGCAATACCAATTCACTTGCATAAACACACACAAAGTAGTAATATGAAGATATGTCTATGAAACTGCAGACGAATTGGTAGGAAAATTTTTATGGACCAATATTGAAGCCACGTGCAAAATTAACAATATCCAGATTCTAGCACTTGTGGAAACTAAATCTACCAAAGGTCCTACTAAAAACATCTGGTGCAAAGCGAGTTTTGACAATTGCCAAGTGGTCCCTTTCTTGGGGTTCTCTTTTGGTTTATGCTTGCTTTAGAAAAACTACCAAATGATCGATGTCATTTGTGAAATTGCACACATAACAAATAGATACATTGTTGTTAAATACAAAAATTCCAGTACTAACATTTGCACGATGTTCATTTTTGCGTATGCCTTCCTCGTGAAAGCGAGAAAGAGACTTTTTTGAACAAACTGACTACATATATCCAGAACTGTAGTATCCCTTGCTTGATCAGGGAGGATTTGATTCAAACTAAATCCCCGAGGGAAAAGTTGGTTGGTACCCCACCCCCTAATTCTAAATTTACAAGACTTATTGATCTTCTTGAAATCCCGTCCTCTGGAAACCCATTCACATGGCATCGTAATAACTCCAGAGTGAATAACATTCTAGAAGTACTTGATCACACTCTTGCCCAGAACCAAATCCTTTAATGATTCCCTTTGATATCCACACATAACTATGCTTTTCCTCCTCAGACCACTGTTTAACCACAGCATCACTAACTAATAATAACACTTTTAAAGCACAACCTTTAAATTTCAAAATATTTGGACTGAAAGGAAAGATTTCAAAAACCTCGTTAGACAGCATGGTGAACCAATCATCATGGTTCCCTGCTGTTTCGGCTAGTAAATAAAACTAACTTGATAAAATTAAAAGATAAAAATGGAATGAAACTACCTTTGGGAATATTTTTAGACAACTTGATGAGATTGAATCTATGCTAATTGAAACTCAAAAATAGATTATTCTCCAACACTGAAATGAACTTAACTTACAAGAAGGGAATCTATTAAGAAAAAAGAGTCGTTGCTAACCGTTCATAAGAAATATTGGGGACAACGAGCGAAAATAAAACACATTAAACTTATTAATACCAACTCAAATTACATTCATAGAATTACTATTGCTAAAAGAAATAGAAAAATTATTACTGAAATAATTATGATAGAAGGTACTTTTTTATGGGTATTGAAAACATTAGGAATGAGATCAAATGTGATTTGTAGAAAAGATTTAAAAAATCAGACATTAATACTAACAAACTACAAAGATGCCCGATTAACATTACAAAATAAGTTACAATGCAAGACAATGAACAACTAACAACGATGGCTACAAATGAAGAAATAAAAAATGCCATGTTTAGCATAGATAGGAACAAATATTATGGCCCAGATGGTATGTCTGCCGTCTTCTACCAAAAATATTGGCATATTATTGGACCATCTGTGATTAAAGCAGTCAAAGATTTTTCGACTCTGAGAAAATTCTTAAAACAAATCAACCACACATTCATTACTCTTATCCCAAAAATGTGACAATCCAACCAACACTAATCACTATAGACCTATCAGTCTATGTACAACGGTTTATAGGATTATTTCCAAAACTATAACCAATAGACTAAAACCACTATACAGAAACTTATACACCCTCTACAAGGAGCTTTTTTCGCTGATAGAGTGTTAGTTGTATGAACTAGCCCCTTAGTTCGTACAACTGATAATGCCTTAGTTTTAATGATAACAAACTACCTTATGAACTAATATGTGTATTGAGTGAGATATCACAGGAAGATAGGCCTTTGAGTTACTTAGGAAGCTAAAGCGTGGAAAACAACGAGCTTAAGAGAAGAGACAAGAGCGAGTTCCGCGAGAAGACTAGCGCTCAAGGAGCTTAACTAGGAGAAAGGGAACCAAAGGATACTGAAGGGGACCGAACATTGAGAGTGAAGGATCGAGCTGCACAAAGTGACGCGCTACACAAGGAGGACGCGCTCAAGGGGACTGAAGACGCTCAAGGGGACCGAGCGCGTACTTATGGAAATAAATATTCCTTGAAGCTAAAGAAGGAAATAGAGCTAAAGAAGGAAAGAGTTGATTCGCCAAGAGATTTACCAGATTCGAGATCTTAATAGTTGAAACTAGTTGTTAATTATATTCGACTAGTTTAGATTTAATACCTATTTATTATTATTCACTTGCTTTTAGGTGATTAGTTTCCGGTGATTATGCCATAGTATAAGTAGTTTAGTTTGATATCCTTATATTGTGGTTGTCGAACTAGAGAGAGATAGTTCATCTTGATTTAGAGCTTAGGTAATAGCTAGGAGAGTTGAGAGAAACTAAGAACTGTGTATTCGCCTAGTTGTTGTAAGTCTCAAGAGAAATCAAATCAACCAACTTTTTGGAAGTGAAGTGTTTATTAGTTCTTAGTCTTATATTCCACACAAAAGATCCTATCTTTAGTTAGAATAAGTTCTTCACGATCCACAATTGGTATCAGAGCAGGATCCAATTCCACTACGGCAATGAAGAACTCAGAGTTCAACCCCGGCATGTCCCTCAACAAACCTCACCAGCTTCGAGAAGGAGAACTTGATTGGTGGATGGGAGTTCACACGACTTTCATCCAAACCCAAGACTACCAATGCTAGAAGATCATTAAACTTGGTGACGAAGTGCTTCCAGAACTGAAGGATAGAAAGGATTGGCAACCAGAGCACTACGCCAAGATGGAAAAGAATTCAAAAGCTCGACAACGGATTCTGTGTGGACACTCTCGCACGGACATTGACAAGGTCATTGGCATTCCAACTGCCAAAGACATGTGGGAAGCTATCATCTCCATACACAGAGGAAGCGAAGATCAAAAGGGCACCAGAAAGTTCACGCTTCAAAGGGAGCTTCAATCCATCAAACAACTCCCTAGGGAAAGCGTGTCAGCCTGCCAATCGCGCTTCACCATTTTGGTCAACAAGCTAACGGCCTCTGGTGTAACCATTCCATCCCCTGAGCAGACACTGGCTGTCATCTACGCTATGAGCAATAAATTCGAGCTCACTCGAAGAATCGCACTCATGTCACAAGATTGAAAGAAGCTTTCAGTCATAGACATATTTGGCAAGTTCTTCGACCAAGAGAACGCTGATTCGCTAAAGGGACTCAAGATAAGAGAAGCCACTGGAACATCGTTGAAGCTCACGAAGGTGATTGAAAAGATGGGCATCAATGACGGTGAAGAAGATGAGGACGATGATACAGAAGTCGCCCACATGACTAAGGTGGTTAAGAAATGGTTCAAGAAGAGAGCTGGACTAGGTGAAGCATCATCTTCTGCCAAGCGCGATCTCAAGGAGTATATATGCTATAACTGCCAAGAGAAGGGCCATCTCGCCAAGATGTGCACTAATCCAAAGGTAGAGGCCACTGAGAAGAAGGCGCTTTTCTCAGCTTGGGGAGAAGAAGATGATGAAGCTGACCTTCATGAAGGATTCCAAGGCAAATGTCTCATGGCCAATGCAGAAGGCTCTCACATCTGAGGTAAAAACTCCTGACTCCTTTCCTAATCGTTTGAATATGCTTGAAAAGAAAGACCTTATAAATATGATTAAGGGGCTACTAGAGGACACTAAAGCCTTAGAATCTTAAGTCACTGAATATGAAGAGGAAGTTGTTGAACTACGTAGTGAATGTCTTGACCTATCCTGATGCAGCCTCACTTAGGCTAAGACCGATCTAGACCTCCATAGAAACACACAAACACAATCACAAGCTTCAACAAAATCGGAATTGCAAATCAGAATTGAAAAGTGCAAAAACAGAATTGAATAGAACATGGAAATGAAAGAGAAAACATATGAGATAGATGGTGATTGAAACCAAGTGCAATCAACAATGAGACCAAAGGCTTGATGGCCTAAAACCGGGTTGTAATGCTGCACGAAACCCCAATCCTACAACCCTACACAACCTTCACGTGGAGGAGGCACAAGGAGGAGCTCTATGAGTTTGCAAACACCAAGTCTAATATGCTTGACATAGACAAATCATCTAGAGTAAATACAAGCAATTTGCTCATCACACATATGAGTTCAAAAGCTCCCTTTCAATGGAGAAAACACAATGTTTTAATCCATTTTGAACTACTAAAATAGAATGCCAAGGGAGGGCTTAAATAGGATGACTAGCCGACCCTTGGTCTTCAAATCCTTAAATAGGATGACTAGCCGACCCTTGGTCTTCAAATCACACGGCTATTAATGTCTTAAAACATAGGAAGCCAACACGGCTTAAAACAAGTCATAAAATGCAATTGTCTAAGTGCTAAAAATGGGAAAGATAGGTAAGGTCTTCAGGCTATCTTCTTGGACTCAAAAGTGAGTAGAGTCTTAGCTTTAACCATTGTGTCCTCAACTTCCATAGAATTACCTTGAAGGCTGAATTGAGTGAAAAAATTGGTTAAGTCTTCTTGTAGTTTCGTGGATCTTGATCTAGTGATGGAATCAACGTCAAGTAGAGGTGCTCCCGCATCATATCCACTAGGCTAGCTGAGAAAGAGAAGGCCTTAGTAAAATCTAGGGAATTGAGTCTGATGACGAAATCCTATGAGGGCTGCAAGGGTAAGAAACCTCAAGGGGATCGTTAAAGGACCTAGAACTCAAGGTAGAAAGCGACTTAGGACTAATTCTTACTAAGATCACCGAATTAACTAAATCTGTTAATGAGAAAATCGTGAATCAAATTATCTTTGTAAATGCTAGACCTATATTAGGATATGACGTAGACTCCTCCAAGTGCTCGAGTGCTAGTGAAACGCTCACCAGAGAACTAAGTGAAAAAGCTGAAACCTTAGACAAGGCCTTTCAAATATGTAGAAGCAAGAATGAATTCTTAGAGAAAAAGGTTACGACACTTGAACAACTAGTAGGGAATGACAATCACTGGTTTCATGGGGAAATGGCTCATAAGATGTATGTGAGCCAAGCCCAAGGGAATGCCACAAACACAATAGATCCTAAGATTAAGGATAGGAAGCCCTTTAGACCTGGAAAGGGAAAATATGGTTATGTGAAGTACAACTAATGGTGCAGGCTCTGTGGTAACAACGTTCACACTATACACTCTTGCAACAAGAAGCAAGCACTAAGTAAAAAGACATACAAGTCACCCACTCACGCTAAATGCAAAGTGAGTAGCTTGAATGAAGAATCTTACCTAGCGACTGCCTCTTCATCTAAAGGCCAAAGGCTCGATCGTAGTAATTCTCCTTATACTAACCAGAAAACTAATCCACCCAGAAAAGCTGAGCTTCAATGGGTTCCAAAAGTTTGATTGCTTATTTACAGGAAAACTTGAGCGAGAGAAAATGGTACATAGACAGTGGCTGCTCATGTCACATGACTGGACACAAGGAAAGATTATAAAGTTTTCAAGTATATGATGGTGGAAGCGTATAGTTTGGCGACAAGAGAGCTAGAGAAATCACTGGACACGGGAAGGTACATCTAAATGACAAGATAGAGATCCAGATGGTGAACTTTGTGGAGAGCCTTCGTTACAACCTCTTAAGCGTAGCTCAACTCTGTGACGAGGGACTAAACGAAGTGACCTTCACTACCTCGAAGTGCCTTGTGAGAAATGCCATTGGGGAGATCATCCTAAGGGGGAAGCGAGTCAACAACACTTACATCTTCGACTCCAGCTTCATCCCAAAAGGTCACCTTTGTCTCGCTACTATTGAAGATCAAACAGAATTATGGCATCAACGACTAGGGCACGTAAATCTTCATCTTCTACATAAGTTGCGTGCAAAGGAGCTAGTTCGTGGTCTACCTCTTATCAAGATAGACAACTTGACACACTGTGCTAATTGTGTTAAGGGAAAACAATTCCGAACATCATTCAAAGCCAAGCAGAACGTCACAACAAAGAAGCCCTTGAGCTTCTTCACATGGACCTCTGTGGCCAAATGCGCATTCAAAGTCCTGGTGGAGCACGCTATATATTTGTGATCGTTGATGACTACTCTAGGTTCACGTGGACCTTATTCCTACGCTCCAAGGATCAAGCCTCCTCGCGCTTCATAGAGCTGGCCGCCCTACTCGAGAATTCTCTATCTCTGAAGCTGTGCTCTATAAGATCTGATCATGGAACTGAATTTGAGAATGGAGAAATGCTGAGCTATTGTGTTGAAAGAGGAATTGATCACAAATTCTCAGCTACTAGGACACCACAACAGAACGGAGTGGTTGAAAGAAAGAATTGAATGCGAGTAGAGATGGCGCACACCATGCTTCTTCAAAGTGGTGTCACTCCCTCTCTATGGGCTGAAGCGGTGAACACTGCATGCTACATCACCAACAAAGCTCTTCTACGCCCTTCTCTAGGCAAGACTCCCTACGAGTTGATCAAGGGATATCCTCCAAGCATATCTCATTTAGGGTATTTGGATGCAAGTGCTACGTGCTAAACAATGGGAAAGATAATTTAGGCAAGTTTGATGCACGAAGTGATGAAGCCATCTTTCTTCGCTATGTCCCAACAAGCAAAGCGTACAAGGTCTTCAACAAAAGAACAAGAACCTTCAAGGAGAGAATACACATAGTGTTTGATGAAAGCACCTTCCTCACTTCCTCAACAAACACTTCCGATCCATTCCAGAAGTCGCCTCCTTTGAAGCCCCTTCAGATATCGATCAAGCACCTCCTCAGAAAGCCTTAAACCGACTCGCCCCTCCGTATACAGCCTCAGTTCCCTCAGGCCCTGACTCAGACAGTGATAACGAAGGGCCTTCTACCTCAGACATTGATCAGAACACAGAGCTTCCCACTAGAGCTTTTCAACAACATGGTGCTCATCCTCCAACGAACATGCTCACCCCAGTCCATTCTGGGATTCACACTCGCTCTCGTGTAGCTCGACTAGCTCCTCAAGAGATAATCGTTGAAGCACTTGATGAAACAACTGAGGAAACCAACCTTTGTGCCTTCAACACCTTCGTCTCTCTCACTGAGCCTAAGAGTATCAAAGAAGCCATCCTTGATCCAGATTGGATGGCTTCCATGAAAGAAGAGCTTCATGAGTTCGAGCAAAACAAAGTCTGGCGCCTTGTTCCTAAGCCCTCCAATCGCACCATCATAGGCACTCGTTGGGTCTTCGCAACAAGCTCGATGATTCAGGAGCTGTGGTCAGAAACAAAGCACGTCTGGTAGCACAAGGGTACAACCAACAAGAAGGGATTGATTATGACGAGACCTATGCCACAGGTTCCAGATTAGAGGCCATTTGACTTATTATTGCCTTCGCTTCACACAAGGGCTTCAAGCTCTTTCAAATGGATGTGAAGACGGCTTTTCTCAATGGTGTGCTCAATAAAGAAGTGTACGTGAAGCAGCCCGCATGCTTTGAAGAATCGAATCACTCAGAGCACGTTTATTTCTTGGACAAGGCCCTCTATGGGTTAAAGCAAGCACCAAGGGCATGGTATGAGTGCCTCTCTGAGTACCTCCTCGCCAACAACTACAAGAGGGGAACAATCGACAAGACTCTCTTCATCCAGGAACATAAAGGCGACATCCTAGTGGTTCAGGTATATGTTGATGATATTATTTTTGGTTCAACTAACATGTCACTTGTAGAGAAATTCAAAGACGTGATGAGTAGCAAGTTCAACATGAGCATGATAGGGGAACTCAACTTCTTCCTTGGACTGCAAGTGGTGCAAAAGGCTAAAGGCATTCAAATTCATCAACAAAAGTATCTAAGGGAGATCATAAAGAAGTTTGGAATGGATAATAACCAGCCCCTTCACACTCCAGTGTCCATAGGCACTAAGTTAGACGCAGACCATAACGGCCCCAAGGCGAATGAAACACTCTATAGAGGTATGGTAGGATCTTTAATGTACTTAACTGCCTCTAGGCCCGATATTGTTTTTGCAGTGAGCTTGTGTGCACGTTTACAATCTGATCCAAGGGAGTCTCACGTTGACATCATCAAGCGTATCCTTCGTTATCTAAAAGCGACTGATAATCTTTGTTTATGGTACCGTAAGAACTGCGATTTTACCCTTGTTGGATACACAGATGTTGACTATGCAGGATATCTAGTTGATCGAAAGAGCACCTCAGGTATGGCACAATTTCTAGGCCCTTGTCTCGTTTCATGGGGCTCTCGCAAACAGAACTCAGTAGCTGTGTCCACCACCGAGGCTGAATACATAGCAGCCGCTTCTTGTTGTGCTCAACTCCTATGGTTCAAGAAACAACTCACTGACTTCGGAATCTTGATGGACTCGATTGAAATAAGGTATGACAACACAAGCACGATCAACATCTCAAAGAATCATGTGCACCACTCTCGAACCAAGCACATTGACGTGCGTTATCGCTTGCTTCGAGATAATGTGGACAAGAAGCACATCGAGCTCACCCATTGTAGAACTGAGGATCAAATAGCAGACATTTTCACCAAGGCCTTGAACAAGGAACCATTCATAAAGCTAAGACTTCACTTGGGATTGATCCCCTTTCACTAAGCATCTCCTTGCACGTAAGCCTTCTCCCTTGATCTTGTGAAAATTCAGTGCTCCTTTTAATCTTGGGAACCTAGGACTAGTACGTGCGCGAACCTAGCCTATACTCTTAGGGGTATTCATCCTTCACATACTTTGTGTGATGCTAAATGATAAATGCTTAGTTAGGGCCTCTCTAGGATTGCACTATTACTTGCTAAAACTTGATCCATTTGCATGATATTCATTTTTCAAGCCCTTATATATATACACGATAATCGCTTCTTAACCTCATAATAAAGCCCCCCAGATATGATTCGTGCTTATAGGCCAGTCCCTTAGCCTTGATCTTAATGTTACGTTTCCTATGACCATATAAGCCACAACTGGGAATATTCATTGAGATGACAAAAAGCCTACCCATATATGCTTAGCACTTCTTGTTTTTAAAAGAGTTTTTATGTCCCTTTGTGTGTGTGAGTTTATTATGTGCTTAAGCGAGTTGAATTATCCTACTAAGAATGGGAATTGAGACACAGTACGTCCTAGTATGGGGACCGAGTAAGTAGAAGAGATCACAAGCGCAACGTTTGAACTACATATCCTTGGGGACCGAGTAACACAGATTAGAGTGAAGTGCAGATAACTTCAGGAACTGAGTATATGGACCGATAGAATCTTCGGGACCGAGCGTCTCAATGGTCGACTATCTTCTAGGCACTCATTACTTGCCAGCCTACCAACGGTCACTTGCATCTACGATAAACGAGGCGCCGTTCCAGATCTGAATTAAGGCCGTTGTGATTCGACTGTTCGACCCTCTCTATAAATAGCCCCTTCGACCAGATTCATCCCTCCTTCACCACCTCTGCAACTATTCACTCTTCTTCAACTCTCTCTTCCAAGCACTCAACGCTCACACCCTGCAACTCTTCACCACTCTCCCTCTCTCTCTCTCCTTCACAAATTCCACTCTCTCAAACACAATAATGGCCAACCCAATGAACATTGACCCCACCAAATGGGCTGAGTTCCTCAAATTCCAAGAGTTCATGGAGAGCTCCAAAGCAGCCTCTCCTGTTGCTCCCTCTTCCTCCACACTACCAGCTCTCCCTGACTCAGCACCACCAAAGCCCCTCTATAGTTCTAGAGAAAGTGCCCAGTCCTTTGCCCTCACCTACCGCTCACTCCAACCCTACAACACCCATGGAGGAAGACCCAACGACCCCTGTCATTCACCCTGTCTCCTCTATTGACTCCACCGAGCACACTCCCTCCGCCTCCAGACATGAAGAATCCATCCATCACCAGCCTGACATCACATCCACCGCCCTCACTCTCACTACTCTTCCCTCTCCACCGCCTCAGACATCCCTCAAACGAGCCTTAGCCATCACGCCATCTTCAACCTCCTAGAAACGGTAAAAGACGATTGCCCTTCCTGAAAGCGACGAGTCCTTCAGTCTCCGACCTGCCCACGTCAATTTCTCGACTCAAGTCGTCATCGAGCCACTAATAATCGGCCAAAGCTTCTGGTCTAGCCTCAACCCTACAGAGTTCGATGTCACTGCAGCCGTCGCCTCCCTCGAGCGCACTCCCTGGTCAGAGCTCGAGGTGGAGCACTTCGCCGTCGACTACGATGAAGTGCGCAAGTTCATCGGATTACAGTGCTCTCGTCGTTATGACCCCTAGCCTAGGCCATCTCTACTCTGTGGCCCACATTCCTTTGGGAGACGAGCCCAAGACGCTGAACGTCAAGCTTCTGGCTAAGGTGCTTGATATTCCAACGGGCAAAGGGTACACATCTCTTTCGAAGAAGAACTGGCCCTTTGGAAAGGGCGAGACGTTGGAACTACTGGTGGGGAATTTGCGCCCTAAGGAGATCAAGACGCATATGCTGAGCTTCGGCACAAAGCTCATCCACTATGTCATGCTGTACAACATCATTCCTCGCCAAGAGAAGCGCGATACCGTCACCATTGCTGACGCGTGTCTCCTCCGAGAAGTCATCGAAGGGAGTCCAATAGACACTCTGCGACTCATCCTCTCCCACATGTTGACGGTGAATATGCATAAGAATCACGCACTTCCTTACCCTCACATCGTCAAGAAGCTCATGCTAGAGCTGGGGATCTACATGCCGACCAAGGAGACACCCTGCGACCTTATAATCAATGAGACTGGGATGCGCCGGCTACTCAAGCACGCCAGTATGGATGCGCCGGTTGAGAAGCTCCACCTTGGCTCCACTCACAGATCTGAGCCTAAGCCCGAGCCCAAACCAAAGCCCGAATCTTCATCCCCTCCCAAATCTGACCCCAGACCTCGCCGAATGAAGAGACCTTTGAAGGAGCCCAAGCCCCTGCTACCGCTAAATTCGAGCTCAGAGGAAATTCAGCGTCGCACCTTGGAAGTTGTACTTCAGATGAATCGGCATCTATCAAGGCTTAAGCACTTGTTTGACTGGCATCTTCATCATGTCAAGGCACTCATGATCGGCACCATACAAGAGACTTGCGAGGACGACTACCGGGATGATTATCAGTGGGAATAGCTGTGGTCTCAGTTCCCCTAGGGCCCCTTAGAAAATCCAAAGCTTCTCTATTATTCTTGTCATTTTTTCTCTTTATGGCTGTTTTTATGTGTGCTCTTCAATTTTATCAATGGATTGCTAGTTTTTGGTTCACTCATCTGCTTGCTCTAGTGCGTACTGAGATAGGGCTAGACTTATTGCGTTTTCTTTCGTATCACTTACTCATTCCTCTTGAAGGCACGCACATGCTAAAGTTAGTTTCCCTTGATTAATATTGCGCATTCCTTTTTACATGATGTCAAAAGGGGAAATATTACAGGCATATGAGTTATTTAACTTAGGGGGAACTAGAACATATGGAGTTAAAGGGTGATGCTTATTACTTGTTCATTGATTAAGGGGGAATTGAAAGCTACCTCTTTTCTCAGCTCTATAATATGCCTGTGCCAGGATTCTAAGTTTATCATCATTAAAAAGGGGGAAATTGTTAGTTGTATGAACTAGCCCCTTAGTTCGTACAACTGATAATGCCTTAGTTTTGATGATAACAAACTACCTTATGAACTAATATGTGTTTTGAGTGAGATATCGCAGGAAATCGATAGGCCTTTGAGTTACTTAGGAAGCTAAAGCATGGAAAACAACGAGCATAAGAGAAGAGACAAGAGCGAGTTCAGCGAGAAGACTAGCGCTCAAGGAGCTTAATTAGGAGCAAGGGAACCGAAGGATACTGAAGGGGACCAAAAATTGAGAGTGAAGGATCGATCTGCACAAAGTGACGCGCTAGAAAAGGAGGACACGCTCAAAGGGACCGAACGCGTATTTTGGTAGCATGCATTTTAGTCTAGTTTAGGTCATGTTTATTTCGTCTTTGTAGAGTCGTTTTGCGTCTTTCTAGTCTTGTTTTATCTTATTTTCATAGTTTTATTCGTAGAGTCGGTATCTACTCTCTTTTTTGATGATTACAAGTGATTTAGAGGCATTATTATTGGAGATCATAAGCATCCATGGAATGGTGTTTGAGTCAAAGAATAAGCGAGGTGGGAACCTAAGGAAGAAGGGCTCAAAAAGGACGGGAGCAAGCCAACGGAGTAGTGTTTGAGTGAGCCACCCCAGAGGGATACTCGGCCAAGTATCAGGCAGTGTATCCACCCATTGCCTCCGTCTTAAAGGCTTACTCGACCCACTACTCAGCCGAGTACCGGGCCGAGTAGCGGGACCCCTTTTCCGAGATTTTGTGTTTTTCCTTGGAACTCCTGGACTTCTTTGGGGGTTTCTTTTGGATGACCTTTGGAGAGTTATAAAAGGGGGGTTTTAGAGCTTGTTGACCATCTATCCACCTCCCTCTCTATCTCTCTTTAGTTACTTTGAAAGACCTAGTTTTGCAATTTGTAGAGATTATTGAAGAATTCTCAAGAATTGGAGTTTTATGTTCTAGATTGAATCAAGTATTTCTCTTATTCTCATCTAGATATATGAATTTCTCTATTCTTATGATGTTTTTGATTGTTTCTCCCATTATGCATAGGTAAATCCATATCTCTAGGATTGGGGTGATCCTAACAATGAATTGGTAGATTTTGTTCTTCTGTTTGTCTTTGATAACATGGATCCTTGTTTGAAGGAGGATCTTGATCTGGGGGATAGTTGCCATCTTCTCTCTCTACCTAATGAGGGGAGATTTTCTCTCAAGGGTCGACCTCCTTCGAAACCGCCTTCTCAAGAGTAGTTCCTAGTAAGTATTTCTCTTCCTCTTGCTCTTCAATTATACATTTGGGACAATGTTAGTTTTAAGCTTGGGGGAGGGGAGTATTTTCTGTTTTGCATTGCATGTAGGTTATTTAGAATTGCATTTTTTGTTTGTTTTATTTTGATTTTTTTTCTTTTTTCGTGTGTGTCGGTTATCAATTTTCCCCTGCATGTTCCTTTGTGAGTTCTTATAATGGTGCATTGAATGTGAATCCTTTTAATATGCTTTAGTTGTTAATATTACAATTGCATTATGATGATGATATGATTGATCGCACTTTTTACATTGACCTGAGCATGTGGACTTTGATTAAGATTCATTAGAACCGAAACTCTAGATAATTGTCCTAGTGAGATTGTTTGCCTTTCTTGGACTACATTTACAAAGTCCTCTTATTTCTCAGAAGTGAACTCTCTTTATTTTTTATCTCTAGAACTTGCTTCTAAATCTCTTTGAGACTGCATATAGGACTAAAAGTGTATCACATTTGATTGAGACATTATACTTTTATGAACCCATATTATCCTTGACTACCCTTGAATTGATATCCTTCTGTTGTAGCCCTTTGAGCCTTATATCCTTTCTTTGTTAGCTCCACACAAGTAATCCGAGATTATATTTATATCCTACCTATCTAGGGGATTGGACTTTTATTTACTTTGTGTGGATGCGAGACAAGCTTGGGGGAATGGTAGATGATGGGATGGTTAACGATGTTTGATTATAGAGCGTTATCTTGTTGCTTATATCCAATTTGCTCCCTTTTTTTGTTACAAAGAAAGAAAGAAAATACAAAAAAAAGAGATGAAAGAAAAGGAACAAAAAAAGAAGAAATAAGTGAAAGAGAAGAAAAAGAGCAACAAATAAACAATTTAATAGATCTTGGGTTGGTTGTGTATTTGTGCTTATTGTAATATCAATTGAGTTGGTGTTGTTTTCATATGAAGTTCATATATCCTAGATTTTGCACCACATGGCCAAAAATTTCATCCATGTCTTATAGAGTACCTTGGCCCAATTACAACCCCTTGTATGTCTCATGATTGTTTTTTGCATTCTACCTAGCAGTGGAGATCTAGATTTGGTTGCTAGCTTATGGTAGTTAACATTCAAAGTTGAGATATAACATTGAGTGAAACACATACCTACATATATGAGTGTGAGTGACATATTATATTATTCCGGTGACGTCTAGAGTTGAGGAACTTATATATTCTTGTCATTGATTGAGAAGCATGCTAGGAAGTGATTTGTTTTCTTTTTGATCTTCATTATTGTCGATCATATGTCACTTGGATAGATACCTCTTTAGTATATTACTTGGATTCATTGACGTGTGCTTGCTTGGGACAAGCAAGGTTCAAGCTTGGGGGAATTTGATAACATGCATTTTAGTCTAGTTTAGGTCATGTTTATTTCGTCTTAGTAGAGTCGTTTTGCGTCTTTCTAGTCTTGTTTTATCTTATTTTCATAGTTTTCCTCGTAGAGTTGGTATCTACTCTCTTGTTTGATGATTACAAGTGATTTGGAGGCATTGTTATTGGAGATCATAAGCACCCATGGAATGGTGTTCGAGTCAAAGAATAAGTGAGGCGGGAACCTAAGGAAGAAAGAATCAAGGAAGGACGGTAGCAAGCTAATGGAGTAGTCAAGGATAATAAGGGTTCATAAAAATATAATGTCTCAATCAAATATGATGCACTTTTAGTCCTATATGCAGTCTCAAAGAGATTTAGAAGCAAGTTCTAGAGATAAAAGACAAAGAGAGTTCACTCATGAGAAATAAGAGGACTTTGTAAATGTAGTCCAAGAAAGGCAAACAAGCTCACTAGGACAATTATCTAGAGTTTCGGTTCTAATGTATCTTAATCAAAGTCCACATTCTCAGGTCAATGTCAAAAGTGCGATCAATCATATCATCATCATAATGTAATTATAATATTAACAACTAAAGCATATTAAAAGGATTCAAAGTCAATGCACCATTATAAGAACTCACAAAGGAACATGCAGGGGGGAATTGATAACCAACCCACACGAAAAAACAAAAAAAATTAAAAAAAAAATTGCAATTCTAAACAACCTACATGCAATGCAAAACAGAAAATACTTCCCTTCCCCAAGCTTAGTACTAAAAGTGCATCACATTGAGACTACATATAGGACTAAAAGTGCATCACATTTGATTGAGATATTATATATTTATGAACCCATATTATCCTTGACTATCCTTGAATTGATATCCTTCTCTTGTATCCCTTTGAGCCTTATAGCCTTTCTTTGTTAGCTCCACAAAAGTAATCCGAGCTTATATTTATATCCTACCTATCTAGGGGATTGGACTTCTATTTACTTTGTGTGGATGCGAGACAAGCTTGGGGGAATGGTAGATGATGGGGTGGTTAATGATATTTGATTATAGATGTTATCTTGTTGTTTATATCCAATTTGCTCCCTTCTTTTTGATACAAAGAAAGAAAGAAAATACAAAAAAAAGAGATGAAAGAAAAAGAACAAAAAGAGATGAAATAAGTGAAAGAGAAGAAAAGGAGCAACAAATATACAATTTGATAGATCTTGGGTTGGGTTGTGTATTTGTGCTTATTGTAATATCAAATGAGTTGGTGTTGTTTTCATATGAAGTTCATATCTCATAGATTTTGCACCACATGGCCAAAAATTTCATCCATGCCTTATAGAGTACCTTGGCCCCATTACAACCCCTTGTATGTCTCATGATTGTGTTTTGCATTCTACCTAGCAGTGGAGATCTAGATTTGGTTGCTAGCTTATGGTACTTAACATTCAAAGTTGAGATATAACATTAAGTGAAACACATACCTATATATATGAGTGTGAGTGACATATTCTATTATTCCGGTAAGGTCTAGAGTTGAGGAACTTATATATTCTTGTCATTGATTGAGAAGCATTCTAGGAAGTGATTTGTTTTCTTTTTGATCTTTCGTTATTGTCGATCATATGTCACTTGGATAGATACCTATTTAGTATATTACTTGGATTCATTGACATGTGCTTGCTTGGGACAAGCAAGGTTCAAGCTTGGGGGAATTTGATAGCATGCATTTTAGTCTAGTTTAGGTCATGTTTATTTCGTCTTAGTAGAGTCGTTTTGCGTCTTTCTAGTCTTGTTTTATCTTATTTTCATAGTTTTCTTCGTAGAGTCGGTATCTACTCTCTTGTTTGATGATTACAGGTGATTTGGAGGCATTATTATTGGAGATATAAGCATCCATGGAATGGTGTTCGAGTCAAAGAATAAGCGAGGCAGGAACCTAAGGAAGAAGGGCTCAAGAAAGGACGGGAGCAAGACAACGGAGTAGTGTTTGAGTGAGCCACCCCAGAGGGATACTCGACCACTTACTCGGCCAAGTATCAGGTCGTGTATCACCCATTGCCTCCGTCTCATAGGCTTACTCGGCCCACTACTCGGTCGAGTACCGGGCCGAGTAACGGGACCCCTTTTCCGAGATTTTGTGTTTTGCCTTGGAACTCAATGACTTCTTTGGGGGTTTCTTTTGGATGACCTTTGGAGAGTTATAAAATGGGGGTTTTAGAGCTTGTTGACCATCTATCCACCTCCCTCTCTATCTCTCTTTAGTTACATTGAAAGACCTAGTTTTGCAATTTATGGAGATTATTGAAGAATTCTCAAGAATTGGATTTTTATGTTCTAGATTGAATCAAGTATTTCTCTTATTCTCATATAGATCTATGAATTTCTCTATTCTTATGATGTTTTTGATTGTTTTCACCATTATGCATAGCTAAATCCATATTTCTAGGATTGGGGTGATCCTAACAATGAATTGGTAGATTTTGTTCTTCTGTTTGTCTTTGATAGCATAGATCCTTGTTTGATTTGTTTCTAGGGTTCTTATTGAGATTGAGATTATCAATTAGAATTCTATTAGGTTGAGTGTGAAAGGAGATATCTATAAATTTCAATTAGACATGGCATGAGTCTGAAAGGAGATTGTTTATGTTGGATTACCTAGAATTGAACCCGAATAGACTTGTTTGTTCTTGTGGAGATATAAGTAATCATAGAAACCTAGGTTAGGTTGGACTTAGTTGGGAATGAAAGTGGATGTTAACCCGGTCTAGTTCTAGTTTTTAAGTGCCTATTAGTCTATGCTTGATTGACTTTGCACGACAGTGATTGTTAGTTGGAGTTTAGATACGTCTACTAATGTCTGAACGGAACTAGTAGATATATTTGTTTGCTTACAGTCAAAAAATCCCATTCTATTCTTTGATAAACGCATCTTGTAATTTACCAAGGAGTTGTTGTGGTGATCCTTAATCCTAGATATTTCTCATTCACATATCTTTCCAAAGTTGTGTTTTCTCATTTTCGTAGCATAATCATCATATTATCCTTTTAAGACTTAGCTAACCAGTTTAGTTACAAAAGATACTACTTTGTCCTCGTGGGAACGACACTTGAAAAGCTACAATTGATCCCATACACTTGTGGGTAGGTTTAGCCCTATCATATTTATGGAAAGAAATCTTCCTTCAAGCTAAAGAAGGAAATAGAGCTAAAGAAGGAAATAGTTGATTCACCAAGAGATTTACCAGATTCGAGTCTTAACAGTTGAAGCTAGTTTGTCATTATATTCGGCTAGTTTAGATTTAATACTTTATTTATTATTATTCACTTGCTTTTAGGTAATTAGTTTCCCGTGATTATGCCATAGTATAAGTAGTTTAGTTTATTATCCTTATACTGTGGTTGTCGAACTAGAGAGAGAGAGTTCATCTTGATTTAGAGCTTAGGCAATATCTAGGAGAGTTGAGAGAAACTAAGAACTGTGTGTTCGCCTAGTTGCTGTAAGTCTCAAGAGAAATCAAATCAACCAACGTTTTGGAATTGAAGTGTTTATTAGTTCTTAGTCTTATATTCCGCACAAAAGATCCTATCTTTAGTTAGACTAAGTTCTTCACGATCCAAATAGAGCAATACAAGATAATATACTCATAGATCATGAAGTTTTCCACTCTTTCAAGTCCCGAAAATTACGCGAGGTTGGATGGCCCTAAAACTAGACATGGAAAAAGCGTATGACACAATTGAATGGGATTCCCCTTTTCAAGATCTATCAAAATTCAATTTTAATGAAAGATTTATCAATTGGATCATAGAATGTGTCACTATTATATCCTTCTCTGTTCTTGTGAATAATGTTTCTACTGAATTATTTGTCCCTTAGTGGGGACTTAGACAATGTGACCCTCTTTCTCCATTTCTATTCATCCTTTACATGGAAGTGTTTTCTCGATTACTATAATTTCAAAGTAAAAACAATAGTAATATTGGCTTCCCAATCATTAAAATAGAATTTGTATATAATTTATGTCCTTTGTCGACGATTTCTTCATCTTTGCTAAAGCCAAACAAAATTCTTGTCATACTATCAAAACAAGTTGATGACTATTGAAAAATCTCTAGACAACACATCAACTTTCAAAAGTCAACGTGTCAAACTACACCTAAAACTGTAAACCAAACTAAAGCTATAATACAATCAACCCTAGGCATCACGAACTCAATTTCACTGAATAGAAAACCTTGGATGCCCCATTATCAATGGAAAGGTTAATAAAAATATGTTCAAAGATTTCATCATTTCTACTAAAAACCAACTCTCAAAATGGAAAGCGTCTTCCCTTTGTACATAATAAAGAGCTACTCTGATTTGATCGAATCTACCTACCAAACCAAATTATATAATGCAAAGTTTTATGCTCCTTACTCTCATCCGTAATGATAATAAGAGCACCAACCACTCACCATATATTATCTCGAATAAGGTGTGTAGATCCAAAGCTAATGGCGGACTAAGCATTAGGAAATCAGAAACCATGAATAAAGCCCTGCTACGAAATTAATTTGGAAATTACTAACTGAACCAAATAATATTTGGGTAAATATCATCAAAGGAAAATAGCTAAAAAATATAGACTTGTTTGATTACTCTAGAGCTGAGAAAATTAAATCGTTGCAATGGTCTAACTAATCAAATTACGTGACGATTTTGTCAAGCGTCTGTTGTGGAATTTTGATAATGGAGATTCCATCTCCATTTGGAAAAACAGTTGGGTTATTACAATATCTGAGACTTTGCTAAACCAAATGCTGATTTTAGTACAAATAGATATGTCAAATCTCTTATTTCCAACCACTGTTTGGATGAGGAAAAAATACTAGAACAATATAATGATCAAGGATTAAATCACATTTGCAAAATACAACTACCTTTGAACAATATCCTAGATAAGACTGTTTGGAGCCCTAACCGATCTGGTCCGTTCACCACAAGGTTTGTCTATGAACTCATTTCTAATAATAAACCACCTATTGAAGACTTTCATTCCTGGATTTTGAAACTCAACACACCCAAAAATTATGGAAACTTTTGCACAACGGACTTCAGACTAAGGTAAAATTACACAGAAAAGAATCCTAGTCCGTCTTTGTTGCGAAGCATGTCAAAACCTCTTTGAAGATGCCAAACATCTTTTCTTCGACTGTCCGTTTACAATTGACCACCTTAGAAGGCAAAACCCATTACTCATTATCATATTCACAATATTGACTGGAATAACAAACCATTGAAGAAAATTATCTATGAATTATCCGTCGTCACGTCTAAGCAAGAGTTTATCACCCTAGCAACTACATGGTGGGCTATTTGTATTTTTCCGCAATCAATGCATTCCAGACTTTTCTACAAGAAAGAACTAAGGATCTAAATAAATTTTGTTTTGAATTAACTTGAATCTGTTGTGAATTAACTTGGATCTGTTGTGAATTAACTTGGATTGCCTTATTTTAACAATAATTAAAGAGAATAACTTGCTTGAAAATGGAGATTTAGAGTGATTTTGGAAGAGAGTGTTTTTGTATATTTTGTATTCAAATTGTACACAAATGACCTCTATTTATAGGAGGAGGAGATTACCAACCAATTGTAGGCTATTAAATACAAAGGTGAATTATTCACCTAATAATACTATTTACCTTAGTAAATTGTCTTCACTTAATTGGATAAGTGAAACAAATAATAACATAACACTCCCCCTTGAATAATCACCTTTGAATCGTTGCGGGATATAATGTTCGTTGCCTCATTAAAAACCTTGTCAAGTAAAACCCTGTGGGATAAAAGCTTGATCGAAGGGAAAAAGAGTACAATTGTGAATCCCGTTATATGCCTTGATGCTGCCTCATTAAAAACCTCGTCAAGCAAAAACCCTGTGGGGAAAAAACTTGATCGAAGGGAAAAATAGTGCAGCGCGCATGAAGCTCTCCCTGAGATCAACGAATGTCTCTGAGTCTGCATATTCCAATCCTTGATACTAGTTCTGCAAACTTCTTGGGAGGTAATGACTTTGTAAACATATCAGCCAAATTATCATTTGACCGGATCTGTTGAACGTTGATTTCTCCAGCTTCATCCAATTCATGAGTAGAGAAGAATTTGGGTAAAATGTGTTTTGTACGATCTCCTTTGATATAGCCTTTCTTCATCTGAGCAACGCATACGGAGTTGTCTTCATATAGAACTGTTGGCCCGCTGGTGACAGGCGTTATTCCACATTCTTTCTGGATGAATGTAATCATTGCTCGTAATGCCACGCATTCCCTTCCTGCCTCGTACAAGGCAATCAACTCTGCTTGATTTGATGATGTTGCAGTCACCGTTTGCTTATTTGATCTCCATGATATGTTTGTGCCTCCGTATGTGAATACATAGCCATTTTATGACTTGGCTTTATGTGGATCAGACAAGTATCCTGCATCTGCGTATCCGACCAAATTGGCACCCTTTTGGCTGTGGTAGAACAACCCTAGATCGTGTGTGCCCCGAAGGTAGCGAAATATGTGTTTGATCCCATTCCAATGTCTCCTTGTAGGAGATGAGCTAAACCTGGAAAAGAGGTTTACGACAAAAGCAATATCTGGTCTTGTATTGTTAGTTAAATACATCAGAGCCTCGATTGCACTTAGATATGGTACTTCAAGGCCAAGAACTTCTTTGTCCACTTCTCGAGGGTGAAACTGTTCCTTATCAATATTAAGGGATCGAATCTCCATGAGAGAGTTCAAGGGATGTGCCTTATTCATATTAAACCTTCTCAATATTTTCGCACTATAATTAGACTGGTAAACAAAAATTCCACTATCTAA